>NC_136266.1:47863313-47923313 GCF_964187855.1 Myxine glutinosa | reverse complement strand
ACACGCCCCCCTCAGTTTCGGTACCGCCCTCTCCCCCGTGCTCTGTTTCGTGATCTTGTATGGTAATCCCACGGGCTTGTCTCCTTATTTGGGCATGGCGCCGATGGCACGCCCCTCGTGGCGAGCCACGGGCTTGTTTCCCTATTTGGGCATGGGGCTGAACAGCCCCGCCCTTCGTGGCGCGCCCTGGGCTTGCCTCTCCCGGGCGACCCCGCCCCTCCTGTTCAAACAGAGCACGGAGCACATATTCACTATAGCAGCGAAATGAGAGGGCGTGCACCCCACGCTTGTGAACTGCTTTACCCGCAGATGGAGAGTTTGGCTGTGAAATGGAATTATTGAAGGGGAGCTATTCTTAATTGATTCGGTGCAATGGAGTATTATTCTAATGGAAGACAAGGCCTTACTCTAAAACACATAATAAGATATAAGCTACTGAACAAGGGTTTTATCGGGTCCTGCAATGTGTGTTTCATGGAATAACTACCGGGATGCCCTTTTTACCTTTACACAACTCTGGAGGCAGGAGGGGCCATATTCAACAATGTTCATCACCATTTCCTATATAATACAACACAATCAAAAAAATGCAATCCTCATATCCGCAACACTGCACCCTCCTCCTCTTAGGCCCCTCCCGGGCCTACAACTTTTATTTAGTGTGACACGTAGGTGTAGTTCCCTCTACTTTTAACCTGACCCTGGGTGCGACAGTTTTAAAACATAAATAAATGTGTCCCGCTGCTCCATTGCACCCTGCCTAACAGACTCACGCCAACACACCCTCAAGCACCAATCGGTGCACAGTCATCACTGTTCAATGAATAAAAATAAATCAACAACCCCTAACCCTGCAGGTGGTCTCTTGCTCTTCGGCTCCCTCTGCTGGCTAACATTATTTCTTCCAGTTGTTGACATTTTCTCTTGCTGGCGGCCTATTTGCAATAAAATGCACCTAACGTGTCCGTTTTTATTTTATTTATGGCTCACAGGGGCCGACTAGTGTGGTTCACCTGTGGGGCATCAGTGCCCTGTGGCCAAGGTCCACCAGCAAGATTTCGGGCCCTCATGACCGGTTCCAGCAGAGGGGCCATGCCCCAACCCATGGGGTCCATCAGACTCACCCCTTTCTGGGGGGGAGACGGTCTTCTCTGCATCAATGCACCATGAAAGCACCCAAAACGCACCAACACACCCTCAAGCACCAATCGGTGCACAGTCATCACTGTTCAATGAATAAAAATAAATCAACAACCCCTAACCCTGCAGGTGGTCTCTTGCTCTTCGGCTCCCTCTGCTGGCTAACATTATTTCTTCCAGTTGTTGACATTTTCTCTTGCTGGCGGCCTATTTGCAATAAAATGCACCTAACGTGTCCGTTTTTATTTTATTTATGGCTCACAGGGGCCGACTAGTGTGGTTCACCTGTGGGGCATCAGTGCCCTGTGGCCAAGGTCCACCAGCAAGATTTCGGGCCCTCATGACCGGTTCCAGCAGAGGGGCCATGCCCCAACCCATGGGGTCCATCAGTGGAGCTCGGCCACAGACATGTGGTCCATAATGTGGTGCATCGATGCAGACAGCTGGTTCTGGGAGTTCCGGGCGCACAATGGAGGACTCACGCACGCTCCCCTCGGCGCCAAATGGCGCACAGGTCATGTGGGAGACAAAAGGGGGGAAGACAGATGAGCGAGGGGTAAGGTCACAAGGGTACACATCAACAAGGCAATGCAAGGCGAAATGCGTACGGAGGGCGAAGTGAGAAAGCTCGTCCCTACCGTACGTCACCCCCCTGTCACCTACACTACCCTTGCCCTTACCCCATATGTACAAAATCTACACCTTTACAAATCCGTCGCTACCGTCACGTCTCCCCATATTTCCCATATACCAAATTCGTCTCCACAATCCCTCTACTTCAAAATTTGCCATCACCCAATTCATCATCAATCCTCATAAGGAGGAAGAGATGGAACAACAAAGCACAATGTCACACCCACGTCATGATGCGTCTCACAATCCAAACATTTGCACAATAAAAATAATAAAACATGGCATGGTGTGGAGGTATGTCATCTCAGGTGAGTGGATGCAGATGGTGCGAGGAGACTTCAATCCTAACTATCCTCTAAATGACTTTAACACACGTTACACTACCCGGGGTCTCTCCCTGCCAATCCATTGGCCAACTTACACTATGGGTTCTAAAAACCAATTCCCATTGACCAAACTGTGGTGCTTCTCAATTTGGGGTCTCACTCCCCCGATTCATCTCCCTGTGCCCTTGCACAATTTCTGGGCAGGGTCATGTAGCTCTCCCAGCAGGTCTACCCACCTGCACACCTCCACCACTGTAGTTGCCACCCGAGCTTACCTAGCTCCTCACCCTAACCTAACTAACTGGGGAAGGCCCCTCCTGGCTCTGTCACCCCACTCGGTGCCCTCTGGCACTGGGCTACCCGGGTCCGTCCTCCGGATCCTCGGGCCCCATCCACAACAACTCTACCGGCTCCCAGAGCCCACCTGCGGCCTCACCTGGCCGACATCCTCACAGTGGTGGAGTGCCCAAACCAACTACACACACTAACAGGCTACACGCCCAGCCATTTCCACAACACTAATGCACCCATCCAAATACCATTCTCTCACCCGCACCACAGATGCCAATATCCAACCACAATTTACCTATACCCTCGACCTAACACTTACACTACCCGCCCCGGGTATTCGTGATGGGGGTCCACTCTTCCCCCATTCACACCTTCGCACCATCCACTCCACTCCATAGTTTCCACCATACTCACTCCACGACCATCCATTCCAATACTCCATATACTCCAGACCATTTATTCCATACACCTGTTCTCTATTCACCTGTAGTTGCACACCTGTGCAATCTCACCTGGTTGCACCTGCACCCTCCTTCCTTCCTGGACCATTCGGTCAACACAACACACATCACCATCACTCCCTCTTACACCGCTCCATCCACCTGTTCAGTTACACCTGTTCACCATACACTTCCAATCCTCAAACACACGGCATCATCTCATCTAACTACTCCCCTCTGAAACTTGCGCTTCCCAGTCGCCCCTTTAAACTATTGCGCTCCCTCGTCATTATCATCCACACTAAGCTACCTGCGTCCCCACTACAGGTGTCATTGTCACTAACTAATCTTAACGTTACCTAATGTCATCTTCGCTAGATCCCTACACATTATATCCTAACCCACCGGGCTAGTTTTCACTGCCCTAAACCCCATAAACTAGTGCTCCTTTGCCCCCCGCTGTGAGGGATGGTGGATTGGCCATCCCATCACATGGGGCATCTCTTACTATAAATTTTGCTCGTCCAATTTCCACAAATCAAAAATTTTACATATATATATATATATAAAATTCCAAAAATTTCCACAAATAAATAGATATATATATAATATATATATAGATATATATATATACATATATACACACACTACCGGTCAAAAGTTTTAGAACACCTCAATTTTTCCAGTTTTTATTGAAATTCACACAGTTTAATGTCTCAAAGTACTCTGAACCCATGCATAGAACAAATAAACAATTGGAGATAAAAAAGAAATCATAGGATCATTTTGTTTAACAAAATTTAATTGAAATTTTTGACTCAGCAAAGTAGCCACCTTTTGCAGATATAACCGCCGAACACACTCGTGGCATTCTTTGTACAATGGAAATCAAATATTGTTCGGGAAGTTCTTCCCAACACTGTTGCAGACGTTCCCACAAATGTGTTGCACTTGTAGGTTGCTTTGCTTTCACCCTACTGTACAGTTCATCCCAAACCAGCTCGATGGGGTTTAAGTCTGGAGACTGTGCTGGGCATTCCATGATTTGAAGCCTACCGTCTTGTTATTTTCCTCGAAGGTAGTTTTGACACAGCCTGGAGGTGGGTCATTATCTTGCTGTAGGATGAACACCTGACCAACTAGGTGTATACCAGAAGGTATTGCATGGTGCTGCAAAATGCTGTGGTAGCCCTTTTGGTTCAGGGTGTCAGTCACTCTGTGCAAGTCACCGACTCTGGATCCAGCAAAAGAGCCCCAGACCATCACGCTTCCTCTTCCATATTTGACAGTTGGTGTCACACACTGAGGAACCATCCTTTCGCCTCCTCGACGGCATACAAAAACCCTGCGTGATGAACCAAAGATTTCAAATATTGATTCATCGGTCCATAAGACCTTCTTCCAGTCTTCAGTAATCCACTGGCGGTGCCTCATGGCCCAGGCAAGCCTCTTTTTCTTATTTTGCCATCTTAGCAATGGCTTTCTTACTGCCACTCAACCTGTCAAACCTGCAGCTCGAAGTCTTCTCTTCACAGTTGAAACTGAGACTTGCTTACTTCGACCAGTGTTAAGCTGTGCTTGAAGCTGTTGTCCTGTCAGCCACCTATCACGCAAGCTGTTGACTCTCAGAAACTTGTCTTCTGATTTTGTTGTGGCTTTGGGTCTGCCCGACCTCTTCCTGTCAGAGTTTCCTCCAGTTTCCAAGTGCCTTTTGATGGTGTACGAAACTGTTCTCACTGACACCTTGGCTTTCTTTGCAATTTCCTCTCAAGGAAAGACCTACACTTTTAAGGGTTATAATGGTCTGTCTGTCTTGCTTGGTTGATTGCCTTTTTCTCGCCATTATGATAGCAATGTACTACTTCCTGTAGTGCAATATTGTCCAAATAATGCTTCAGAGGGTGTAATAACATTCTGTTCCAATACTGCTTTTGTACAGACAGGGGGTTTGTAATCAAGTAATCAACAGAGGTTGGGACACCTGTAGGAATTGTTTGCATCAACTTTCAAGGCTTAATTTACTTACATTGCTGCAGAACAGCTGCAAGTTGTTAACCCATTACTTGTTCCCTGAAGAAGGCCTTTTTTACAAAATATGACTGTGCAATTTATATTATTTTCCCGTTTTTGCTAACCTAAACTTTTGTTTTTAACCTTGAGCAGTTTACTGCTTACCTTTGTACCATTTCAGGTTATTCACTGGACTTCAATTGCTTAAACTTCAATAAAACTGGAAAAATTGAGGTGTTCTAAAACTTTTGACCAGTAGTATATATATATATATATATATATATATATATATATATATATATATATATATATATATATATATATACATATATATATACAGACTTGGCATTTAATATGGAATATTTTTTTTGTGGGGGTGAACTTACTTTTCAAGTTGCCTTAGAACCAAAAGTTCATTGGAATTATGTTGAAATTATTCTAGATTTTGTTAATGTGACCTTCAAAAGAAACAAAAACCACATTTGACATTTCGAAGCAAATAAATTGATCCTTGAAAGTGATGTAAACTGATATTGAACTCAATTCACGGACAGTAGTGTGTTAAACTTCTGTACGTTTTCCAGAAGTATTTCTTTATTTTGCACATTAGCCAAATTCTTTTTTAACAAAAACAAAAGTTAAATTACAACTGGGATTACGGACAGTAAAATTACATTTCAGTACGTCGTGTAACCCCCACGAGCATTCAGGAGAGCACGTACACGTTGAGGCATGCTGTTCCCTGAAGAAGGCCTTTTTTACAAAATATGACTGTGCAATTTATATTATTTTCCCGTTTTTGCTAACCTAAACTTTTGTTTCCGACCACTGTTGATTCAATGCTTAAAGTGGCTGTTGACGGTGCTCTATGGCCCACTGCAATCGGCGCTGGCGGTGTTGTCTTGTCAGGCATGGCTTTCTCAGGGGACGCCTGGCACGATAGCCTGCTTGAACCAGTCGTTGGTTGACTAGCCTTCTGGATACAGGCACATTTGTCGGTTGCTGCCACTCAGCCCTAAGCCGATTAGCTGACTTGGTACGGCCATTGCGGACTAACCGGTGCAGCTGGCGATCATACCTCCTTGTGGTTCTGCGGGGACGTCCTGGCCTCGATATTGGAGGAGGGACACCCCTCTGAGCATTTCGTTTTGGGATCTTCGACACCTGACCATGAGTGATGCCATACTGCCGAGCAATAGCACACTGTTTCATGCCGGAATTTCGTAAAGCCACCACTCCATGACAAACAGCATTGTCGAGTTGACGGACCATCTCCAGAGGAAGCGGCAATAACTTTTGTAGACGTGCAGCAGTTGTTTTCCACTAATACAGAACGCAACAACCCTTATATACCCGATTGTGAAGCCAATCATCAAATGTACCTGTCCGTACATTTTGTCACGCCACCTGTGATATAATCCTGTTATTGACTTCTTGCTGCGACAGACAATCAGTGACATGGTTCTTTTAACATAGAAATCACCGAAGCATAAAAGAAACTCACCAGATTG
Source organism: Myxine glutinosa (assembly GCF_964187855.1). Taxonomy (NCBI): domain Eukaryota; kingdom Metazoa; phylum Chordata; class Myxini; order Myxiniformes; family Myxinidae; genus Myxine; species Myxine glutinosa. The sequence continues at coordinate 47,916,962 of NC_136266.1, read as the reverse complement.
ATATTCTGAGTTCAGAAAGGAAACCCAAGTCAAGAAAAAAAAATATTCCATATTAAATGCCAGGTCTGTATATACAGACTTGGCATTTAATATGGAATATTTTTTTTGTGGGGGTGAACTTACTTTTCAAGATGTCTTAGAACCAAAAGTTCATTGGAATTATGTTGAAATTATTCTAGATTTTGTTAATGTGACCTTTAAAAGAAACAAAAACCACATTTGACATTTTGAACCAAATAAATTGATCCTTGAAAGTGATGTGAACTGATATCGAACTCAATTCATGGACAGTACTGTGTAAAACTTCTGTACGTTTTCCAGAAGTATCTCTTTATTTTGCACATTAGGCAAAAATTTTTTTTAACAAAAACAAAAGTTAAATTACGACTGGGATTACGGACAGTAAAATTACAGTTCAGTACTTCGTGTAACCCCCACGAGCATTCAGGAGAGCACGTACACGTTGAGGCATGCTGTTCACGAGATTTGCCAAGGTTTGGACAGGAATCGCTTGCCATGCAGTGACAATAGCCTGCTGCAATTCACGCACAGAGGTCGGCTGCTGGTCCAAGTGGTCGATTTGACGCGTTAATTCTGCCCACAAGTTCTCTATCGGATTCATATCCGGGGACATGGCAGGCCACTCCATATGCTCTACACCACGGTCAGCAAGAAAGTGTTGGATCATGCGAGCATGATGAGGCCGTGCATTGTCATCTTGGAAGACAAAGTTTCCTCGAAAGGCTGCATGAGCAAATGGAAGCAAAGTTTCTTCCAGAATGGCCCTGTACTTGAACTGGTTCAGGTTTCCATTCAGAACAACCAGGTCAGTTTTGCTCCCTGCATGAAAAGCAGCCCAAACGGTCACCCCACCACCTCCAGCTTGGACTCTTGGCACTATACAATCTTTGTTGTAGGCCTCATGCACTTGTCTGTGCACTCGGACGCGGCCATCTTGACGATAGACCAGAAATCTAGACTCGTTACCGAAGATCACGTAACTGCCATTGACGGTGCTCTCTGGCCCACTGCAATCGGCGCTGGCGGTGTTGTCTGGTCAGGCGTGGCTTTCTCAGGGGACGCCTGCCACGATAGCCTGCTTGAACCAGTCGTTGGTTGACTAGCCTTCTGGATACAGGCACATTTGTCAGTTGCTGCCACTCAGCCCTAAGCCGATTAGCTGACTTGGTACGGCCATTGCGGACTAACCGGTGCAGCTGAACCCTCCTTGTGGTTCTGCGGGGACGTCCTGGCCTCGGTATTGGAGTAGGGACATCCCTCTGAGCATTTCGTTTCAGGATCTTTGACACCTGACCTTGAGTGATGCCATACTGCCGAGCAATAGCATGCTGTTAACGCCGTAATTTGTTAAAGCCACCACTCCATGACAAACAGCATTGTCGAGTTGACAGACCATCTCCAGAGGAAGTGGCAATAACTTTTGGAGACATGCAGCAGTTGTTTTCCACTAATACAGAGCGCAACAACCCTTGTATACCCGACTGTGAAGCCAATCATCAAATGCACCTGTCCGTACATTTTGCCACGCCACCTGTGATGTAATCCTGTTGTTGACTTCTTGCTGCGACAGACAATCAGTGACATGGTTCTTTTAAAAAATAAATCACCAAAGTGTAAAAGAAACTCACCAGATTGATATACTGTGTTAAGAAAGTAAACCCAAGTCAAGAAAAAAAAAATATTCCATATTAAATGCCAAGTTTGTATATATATATATATATATATATATCTTCTATATATAATTATATATTTAAAATAAGTTTTTGTTTGTTTGTTTGTCTGTGCGCGCTAATCTCCTGAACGGTGAAAGATAGGAGGAAACCTCTAAAACAATAAATGTCGGGACGGGCCCCGGGAAGGTTATAGGCTAGGTGGCGAGGCCGGTCGATGCCCACCTCGGCCGAGCTGGGCCCATTTCGCAATTAAAAGCTGAGCTGAATTATAGTAGTCAATCTTCTCCGGCCGCGAGTAAAAGCTGAATTATAGTAGTAAATTCAATCAAAAAGAACTAAAAATGCCGGGACAGGCCCTGGGAAGGTTATAGGCTGGGTGGCGAGGCCGGTCGAGGCCCACTTCGGTCGGGCTGGGCCCATTTCGCAATTAAAAGTAGTCAATCTTCTCCGGCCGCGAGTAAAAGCTGAATTATAGTGGTAAATTCATTTAAAAAGAACTACAAATGTCGGGACGGGCCCTGGGAAGGTTATAGGCTAGGTGGCAAGGCCAGTCGAGGCCGCTTCGGCCGGGCTGGGCCCATTTCGCAATTAAATGCTGAGCTGAATTATAGTAGTCGATCTTCTACAGCTGCGGGAAAAGCTGAATTATAGTAGTAAATTCATTCAAAAAGAACCCGGGCAACGCCGGGTGCTTTCGGCTAGTATGTATATATATATATATATATATGTATGTATATATATATATGTCGGTATTCCTCTTTAAACTCAAGAAGAGGCACGTTTGAAGCAGCAAGAGTGGTTTAATGAAACGAACAACACAATTGTGGAGCGCGTCCAGAAACGCAGTGCCTTGTCACACAAGGCAGTGCAGGTCCGAGCCACACTGAAAATACTCTGAAACAAGATCCCTTATATAATCGAACAAAGCCTAAAAAACTCTTCGCTGAAGTAATGACCTCAGACAAGAGAGGGCCGAGTTTGAAGGCACAGATGTGTGTGAAAGTAAGATATTTCTCAAGCTATTATTCCAAACAAGCTGGGCTTACAAGGCCCAGGGATGCGTTCTCATAATAGAGTTCAATGGTGTTACACTTGGCAGTAAAACATATTGAGCCAAGCACATACAAATCAAAGGATACATATTAAATCATACTCTGCTTGAGGTTAAACAAGAATTAAATGGCAACTATTCCCATAACTTTTCCCTTTGGCAAATGTTGAAAAACGTCTCCAAGGCTGGATCTGACCGAGCCGTGAAACAACATGTTTTGCAATTGAATCTAGCTTTTTTTGAAGCAAGCAAAAGAAAGACAATTATATATATATTTCTCAGGTGCCCTGGGTCACGTGGTGCCCCCCCCCCCATCCCCCCCGCCCGACAATTATATCCCTTTTGTCTCTAAGACAACACATCGGAAGAGACAATATAACCCCAGCAGGCCAGTGCCCCCGAGTCACATGCCAGGCGCGCAATGCGTCACGCATGCTCTGGGAGGGATACCGGCCCCTGGTTGTGGCTGTCCGACATTTAACGCATATTGTTAGCCGTAATTCGCGATGAAGACCCCTGGTTCGGAGATAGCTGAGGCCCGGCCGGGTTCCGAGCCCACCCTTTCCCCAGCGTATGTGCAACTCAGTCGCCGGCCTGATGAGGGGCGCTCCTTATGCAGGTGCGATCCTCGCGAATCAGGGCAAACAATCGACGTCCAATGCCATCAAGCCTTGTACATGTGATTGTTCTGTGGGAGAGAGGGAAGCATATTCATTATCACAAATCTTCTTCTCATTGTCTGAATCAGCGTCAGTATCCGTGGTGTCGGGTGACTTGCACAGAGGCGGTAACCGAAAAATGTTCTTTACAAATGGTGGTACTCCTGGACATTCATTCGTCTTTTCGTCCTCGCTGTTTGCATAATAGCTCTTAATAGAACCTCTACTACTAAATTCAAGGGAATTCCAGTCAGGATCGGCATGGTCATTGGTGCCATGCCAGGAGTCGTAGAAAGCCATATCCTCCTGCCATGAGTCGTCTAGGTCGACGATCCAGTCGTGGGTGTTCAAATCTTGCCACGAAATGACAGAATTGGCCGGTTCGCCGAAGGCCTTTGGGTCCTTTCCATGTGGCGAGAGGACCATCTCGGTAGCAGCAGTTGGTGTGGTCCATCCTGTGAAACATTTTCTCACACACACCATGATCAAGGCCTTTATTATGACCAGGGTGAGTACGATTCCTACGATTATGGCCAGGCCTGTCAACAGCCATTTTACAATGATTCCCATCCATCCTCGGAACCAGGCTATCCCGGACCATACACTCTTGGCTTTTTCCTTTCCCTCTGCCCTCTTCCTTACCACTATTGGGGCCCGTGGTGTCACTATGTGTGTGACGCATGGTGGCCGGGAAGTCAATAATTGTATGGTCGTAACTTCACATATCAATATCAGGGTGGTATTTCTTTTCTAGTAAATCGTGCGTGGTTAAATTGTTTGAGCCTTTTCCCCATTCGAATCCTGCGTTGGCGGAACTTGCTGTCGGTCCAAACTTTCCTCCCCATTGTACTTGCCTCTGACGAGAGAGGGCAACTTGTGTTGACTTCGTTCCATTTGGATTTGCCATTACAGCCCTCCATACTATATAAATCCACGGGGGGTCCTTTGATGGTATTAGACAACATGGTACGTTTATCTTCTGCCCCCAGGTAACGCTTTGATAATGGACGTGAGACTTAGAGGTTAGGTTGTCATGTAATCCTTCAACATATGTCACCATGTCCGCCCGCTTGGGGTGTGGCGTGGTGGGCGCTGTGCTGGCGAGGTGGCATAAACATAGCAGTGCAAGTGTAATTATTCCTATATGTCTACGGCGTATCGGTTGTTGCAGCTCCTGCCCCATCCTGTGTGACGATGGGTGTGGTTGGTGGGACTTCAGTGACCGTGGGTGCGGGTAGGGCCAACTTACAATGTGTGGCGTGTACCCAGGACGACTTGCCCTCACAAAACACCGCTGTTGGTGTGGTCAGGAGAACCTGGAATGGTCCCGTCCACCTTGGTTCTTGTGGGTGATGTGCTCCACGAGCACCTGGTCACCGGCTTGGAAGGTGTGGATGGCCATGCTTCTATTGGTTCGGGCATACTCTCTTGGGTCAATCAATTGCATAAAATTATTGCATCCCACAGATGCCATTATTCCCATGATTATTTTTAACACACCAATTTTCCTAATCCACCTTTTCAAGTTTCATTTCAATTTAAAGTCAATCCAATGTCCTCTAATACCTCTCTTAGCATCACATGCACCTGTTGTAGGCACCTGTTTTAGCCTCTGGCCCAATAGCTGCCCAATATTTATTATGAATATTCCCAATATCCCAATAAACAAATAATAAAAAGAAAATAACCTGATCTATTTATTGAAATTAAAATAGTTCTCATGTTGGTCAATTTTCTCACCCGCTGTGACTCACTCTCGTCAATCCTCACTGTCTGAGTGCAAGTGTCCTGTTTTGTTTTACTCCTTCCTCAGTTGGTGCAATGATGTTGTCAACAACTAGGCCACAACATAAAACAGAGTTCCACAACATCCTGGCCAATTAAGATGTCCGCACTCGCCACCCGACGTTCTTCAGACTTACAATGACATTGTACACAGTACCACAACAACGATTCCTTCCCCACTGCCATCCCATTCCCAACCACATTTCCAGCGAAGATGACGTCACTATTTCACACCTTACCTCCCTAGAACAGCTGGTGGTCCTCCGAGAGATGCATTCCGATGTAAATCACTTCAAAGCACTCAATTGGCCCTCCTTGGAATCGCACCTTTAACATTACCGGCACTGCCCTCTCTTGGATCAAATCTTACCTCTCTGACAGACGCCAGTTCATCTCCATCAATAACTGCAAATCTCCCACTGCTCCCCTCCCCCAAGGTGTCCCCCAAGGTTCAGTTCTTGGCCCCCTCCTCTTCACCCTGTACCTGTCCCCCCTTGGTCACTTAATCCGCCGTCATGGTCTCCAATTCCACTGCTTCGCCGATGACATCCAGCTTTTCATCTCCACCAAGTCAATCTCCACCGCCACCCACTCTATCCTGACAAACTGCATCACTGAAATAAAATCCTGGCTTCAAATCAACTTCCTCAAACTTAACTATGATAAATCTGAAATAAACATCATTGGCCCAAAAACGCTCACCAAATCCACCCATAACTTCGCCCTCAACATTGACGGTTTCCCAGTATCCACCTCCCCTCCCATCCGGAATCTTGGCATCATCTTTGATCAAACCCTCTCCTTCGACAAATACACTAAACAAATCACAAAGACAGCCTTCTTTCACCTGAAAAACATCGCCCGTCTCCGCTCATCCCTCTCCTCCACGGCTGCAGAAACCCTCACCCACGCCTTCATCACCTCCCGTCTGGACTACTGCAACAGCCTCCTCTATGGTTCACCCTCAATAATCATCAATATACTCCAATACATTCAGAACTCCGCTGCCCGTCTACTCACCCATTCCCGGACCCGTGACCGCATCACCCCCGTCCTTTATAAGCTTCACTGGCTCCCCATCCCCCAGATAATCCATTATAAAATCCTCCTCTTGACCTATAAAGCCCTCCATAACCTGGCCCCATCCTACCTGCCTGACCTCCCCAGACACACTCCCACCCTCTGGAACTCACTACCTCACACCACCTTCCAACCACCGCAGGTGCATCTGAGCTCCGTGGCACACCCGCAACCCCCCCCCCCCCCCCCGAAATCACTGTTCAGAAGCATGACTCCATGGACGGCCAGAAAGCCAGACAGACATGGACACACACACACAGGGACAGACACAGGTGGGTTATCGCCGGCATTCTGAACAAATTCCCCATTCCTGCCCTAATTTCTGTTGCAAACGGCAACAGCAGCCCATCAAGTGTAACCGTTCCCAAGAAACCGTTTCCTCCAACCTGGAGAACGACCGAGAGAGCTCAGAGCTCCCGTCATGAAGTGAGTATCTCCCTTTATTCAAAGCATTCTGCAATCCCAAGTCAGCCCAGTTCAAGTCCCTGTCATGCCGTTGAATTAACACTCAGTCAGTTGACTCAGCCTATCATCTTTGACTTTTACTCCCATGCTAAATCTGGAGAGCTGGTAATGTGGGGATGTAATTAAATACATGTTTAAAACCCTGTCTACACATGCTCTCCATACAGGCTCATTTTTGCCTTCCATTTTCCACAAGCAGACTGAATCCCACATTGAATCTCAATAAAAATCCAAACTGACACCATCTATTTCTTAGCCCCAAATTTACTCAATTTAATTTTTACCTTTACATCATATAATATCATTCCACCATACCCAATGTGGTCAGGTTGCAACAACAGGATATCTCACCCTTGACCTCTGACCCAAAAATGCAATCAATGACATCCCACGTGACAACCTCATCACTAGGGTGAGCTGCCTCAGGGATATACTTATCCAATACACATATACAATACACAAGTAGCCAGTACTCATCGACATTGCCTAATATATGCAGGCAACACAAGAAGCCCTTTGTCAATTATTCACACGTCCATAAGTCGGTCAAATACAGACAATAAACACAGATACACACGTCAATGACAGAAAAATTCGATTTAAATTCAGATATGAGATCGTCATGCCGTTTTTGATTTGGTGCGCACTTTCACCGTCACTCCCATTCCCACCGATGCAACGTATTGCAAATCATTCGTTCCCTTATACACACATACCACGTGACTGACACTTCGTACCGGCTCGCATTTCAAACCACTGCGCACACCCAGCGTTGTTGACGGTCGTAAAATCCACAGCACAACGACCTGAGTGGGTCGTGTACAACATGCCTATCCGACCAACTTGTACACATCCTTCATACCATACAGCATAAATTCATGCACACGCGTCACTTTGTACAATCTTGTTCTCAATATTTCAAGAACCACTCCCAAACCTTCCTACCTGTGCCCTGACCTGGCCCCTTGCTGTGAGCCTATCCATCCCCTCTTCAGGCTCACCTGCCCTGTTTGTTTCTACCTGGATTTCTGTTTTCCTGTGCTTTATCTGCTTCTTCCTCTGCTCTTGAAGTCTCAGCACTTCTCCTGCCTTTCTCCTACCTGGTACCTGAGCTCTTCTTCTTCCAATTTTAATTTATCCTTCTCCAAAAATCACATAAGGTTCATATTTCCAAATATTAAAATCACCGATATCTCCCTCGACATGCAAAACAAAACGCTTCCAACTCTGGTATCCCACAGCCCTCCTTAGAGGCATGCTCTACAATGCAGCACCACTTCCACTCAGCGCACAACGTACATGTGCTCACTCAACACATCCCTCCAAGCCATCTCATCACTCGCGTTGTTCACAAAGGTGCAAACACAATGCCTGGCTGCATCATTTTCTTTTCATATCTCACTGTTTTAATCATTGTCTCTGGCTCGTTATAATCCTCCCTCGCCTGCCTCGGCCACCCGAATGCGTCCATGCCGTGCACAGCATGGGATATCCGCATTCCCGTCTCGCCTATGCCCTGCCTCGCGGTTCCCCGCGAGGGCCGTTACCACGTCGCCATAGCGACCTGCCTGCACGTCGGCTCGCGCGTTCACAGCTGGATTCACGCGCCTCGTGCATTATAATCCTCCCTGTTACTTCTCCAGATCTAACCTCATCTCTTGTCCGGAAAGAGCTAATACTTGTGCTGCCTGTAGCATATTGTCAGAACTCCCTCCTGCGGGTACGCATTTTCTCCCCAATGCCCACCTTAAAACGCACTGGATGTGCACTTATTCACCCACGCCGGGGCATTCCTAAAAGGGGTTGTCCCTTCTTTTCCTAGCTTAACTTAAAATACTCACTCATCACCTACGCCGGGGTCTAGCCTTTATACCTATTACTTATCTTATCCACCCAGTTTCTTGTCTTTCCATCAGTCATCATTTACTTTCCATCAGTTTCTTGTCCAGTGAATAACCTGAAATGGTACAAAGGTAAGCAGTAAACTGCTCGAGGTTAAAAAAAAGTTTAGGTTTGCAAAAACGGGAAAGTAATGAAAATTGCACAGTTATATTGTTTAAAAAAGGCCTTCTTCAGGGAATAAGTAATAGGTTAACAACTTACAGCTGTTCTGCAGCAATGTAAATAAATTAAGCCTTGAAAGTTGATGCAAACAATTCCTACAGGTGTCCCAACCGCTGCTGATTACTTGATTACAAAGCCCCTGTCTGTATAAAAGCAGTATTGGAACAGACTGTTATTACACCCTCTGAAGCATTATTTGGACAATATTGCACTGCAGGAAGTAGTACATTGGAAACTGGAGGAAACTCTGACAGGAAGAAGTCTGGCAGACCCAAAGCGACAACAGAATCAAAAGACAAGTTTCTGAGAGTCAACAGCTTGCGTGATAGGCGACTCACAGGACAACAGCTTCAAGCACTGCTTAACACTGGTCGAAGTAAGCAAGTCTCAGTTTCAACTGTGAAGAGAAGACTTCGGGCTGCAGGTTTGACAGGTTGAGTGGCAGTAAGAAAGCCATTGCTAAGATGGCAAAATAAGAAAAGGAGGCTTGCCTGGGCCATGAAGCACCGCCCGTGGACTACTGAAGACTGGAAGAAGGTCTTATGGACTGATGAATCAAAACTTGAAATCTTTGGTTCATCACACAGGGTTTTTGTACGCCGTCAAGTAGGCGAAAGGATGGTTCCTCAGTGTGTGACACTAACTGTCAAACATGGAGGAGGAAGCGTGATGGTCTGGGGCTCTTTTGCTGGATCCAGAGTCGGCGACTTGCACAGAGTGACTGGCACCTTGAACCAAAAGGGCTACCACAGCATTTTGCAGCGCCATGCAATACCCTCTGGTATACGCCTAGTTGGTCAGGGGTTCATCCTACAGCAAGATAATGACCCTAAACACACCTCCAGGCTATGTCAAATCTACCTTCGAGGAAAAGAACAAGACAGTAGGCTTCAAATCATGGAATAGCCAGTACAGTCTCCAGACTTAAACCGCATAGAGCTGGTTTGGGATGAACTGGACAGAAGGGTGAAAGCAAAGCAACCTCAGAATCATTGGAATTGAAGCAACTTCAGAATCATTGGAATCTCCCGCGATGAAGCTAACTCCAAGGGCCTTTCACTCACTCACCGCAGGCAGGTTTGGTGGTCTTTCCGTCTTCTACCGACTCCTCTCTGGCCTTGCCCCCCCCAGCTCTCTCTGGGCTCTGTCCCCCAAATATTCCTACAGGTCGCACAAGATCTGCCTGCAACCCTCTTATGGTTAACCATATCGGACCCGCTGTCGTCTTTAGTCGCCACGGCCATACTCAACCTTCTGACATGAATTTCACCATTCATAAACTGCATGACACAGCTGGAAGTGGCTGGTCCTCACCAGCAGCGCTCGCTTTTGTGGAATGGGTCCGATAGGGTTAAACTGCCAAAATCAAGACTTTCTGCTCACCTTCACTCCTTCATTCCTCTTTTCTCCCACCTCTGGAACAAACTCCCTCAGTCTCTTCAATCCCACTCCACCCTCCAGGTCTTTAAAACAGCTGTTCACCACCATCTCTTATCTTCCCCCATCCAAAACCTTGATCTTTTCTACCCCCGCTAATTTCACCCCAAATCCTACACTTTTTTGAAATACCAACTTCTGTCCTGGAAGTCCTTGGTCTCCTTGTGTTTTATACCTCTCCCCCCCCTCTTCCCACGCCTCCTCCCCCCAGGCCCTCTCCCTCCCCCGCTTCTCCCTGCTCTCCGGTGTTGTGTTTGTGTGCTTCCCCTCCTCTCCCCATCTTGTCTTCCGCTCCCTCTTTTTGTATGTTTTGTTTGTCTGGTTGATTTGTTTGTGGAATAAATGTTAGCTTTCACGAGCCTCGATTCAGTATACAAAAAAACAAAAAAACAAACCTACAAGTGCAACACATTTGTGGGAACTGCTGCAACAGTGTTGGGAAGAACTTTCCGAACAATATTTGATTTCCATTGTCGAAAGAATGCCACGAGTGTGTTCGGCGGTTATATCTGCAAAAGGTGGCTCCTTTGCTGAGTCAAAATTGTAACTTAAATTTTGTTAACCCTTTGAGCACGGGATTTTTTTTGGGAAAAAATACCCCCTGTACAGGATTAATTTGGCATTTTGGTACGGGAATGCAACCACGTACTGACGATCTATTTATAGGTGTAGTCGATGACGTGTGGTAACGTCATCCGTACACAAAACCTTTTCGTGGGTTGCGGCACTGGACAACATCCGTACTCAAAGGGTTAAACAAAATGATTCTATGATTTCTTTTTTTATCTCCAATTGTTTATTTGTTCTATGCTTAATGTCAGAGTACATTGAGACATTAAACTGCATAAATTTCAATAAAAACTGGAAAAATTGAGGTGTTCTAAAACTTTTGACTGTTTGACTGAGTTTGAAAAACTTTTTTTGCGGATCTCAGCGCCGGGCTTTTCCCCTTACCAAGGGCGGATTAGTCTCCTTGTCTTGGACTAGCCGACGGGACCCGGGACCGATGACGTCCTCCCTGGACAGCGCGAAATAGGGTCGTAGGACTAATCACTAATACCTAATTACTCGCGCTGCCCAGAGACGAGGAAATAAGACCCGCCCGAATCACGGGTGTTGGTGGATACGCCAAGTGGTAGCGAACCCGTGACCCGAGCCGTTATCAATGACTAGATCCTGATCCAAGCGGTTCTTAATCGTGCCACGCTTCCCCAATGGAGGAAATCACTGAAACGGTCGAATTTGGAAGAAAGGAATAACACGATTTATTTACACTTTATACAATAATCAGAAGAAGAAGACACAGTGCAGTCTTAAACTTAAACTTAACTTATTCCCTGGACAAATGGGCCCGTTCACTCTCAGACACACTCACGGGGTTTGCAGTTGACTTGGTCAGCACGTCCAGGAATGGCGTCCAGGCAGCTCGCTCTCCGGTCCCCAACTCGCACCGCGAAGCAGATGAAACAGACGGCAGGAGCTCTCCGCGTGTCGTTTTCGTGCACGGGATTATTACAGGGCGAACGGTAGGGCTGGCTTTTGCGGTTACACTTGCGGCTGTGGCCGCGTACGTAATAAACGAACAGTTCAATATGCGCTTCTCAATCAAGGGCTCTCGACACTGTCGTGTGCACGCCGGTCCTCTGAGTTCTCCTCACATGAGTGCTCCGGATCAGTTCTCTCCAACACAGTTCTCTCTCAACTCGAGCGCCTGCCTCTCCCTTCTCATAACTCAACTCTGCGAACTCATGAGCGCCTCTCCCTTCTCATAACTGAGGTGGGGGCCTTGCGCCAAGGGTTTTATTGCCACGCCCTTGGAACCCTCTGGAACTTACTAGACGCGTCTTGCCACGCCCTATCATGCCATGCCCTCCGAGCCCTGGTTGGCTGTTGCTCTTACCGTCACCGCCTCTGATGTGCTGCTTGTCGCGGCCACACCCCGACCCCCTGCTCCTCCCTCTTTTCAGGCCTACCTCGTGGTACCCGACTAGTTTCGAGCAAAACCAAGGGCAGCGAATGCTGCTGGTAGCCAAAGCGCCACACACGGAGGGATCAGCCAAAATGTGGCGCGGGATTGAGTTTGCCCATAGATGTAATTAGGGGGTGGCCGCAAAATGAAAAGGACCTAAGCTCATTTCTTTACACAACGCAGATGTCACTAGGGTAATGGCCTACTCTTCCACATACTATGACATAACTAATTCTAAGTGGGCCTACGTGTTGCTTGTGGACTAACTATGGGGGGCAAACCTTTAACCTTTAATGATGTCATATTTACACTCTCAAAACCGCAACAATATATATATATATATGCATGTATCATATATATATATATATATTATATATGGCTAACCCCTGCTCTTGCAGGGAAAATAGCCTTAAAATGCCTGTTCTGTGTTGTTGTATTATATATATATATATATATATATATATATATATATATATATATATATATATATATATATTGTTACGGCCCGCGGATAAGATGTTGTGTTTGCCGAGCGGATGGCCCCGCGGTCGTACAGTTACCCCGACTAACCCGATTCCCGAACGTTGGCCGGATCGCGCCACAGATATTCAATAGGGAAAAGACTAAGGCGACACGGATGTGAAGAAGAAGCAGACAAAAAGGTTGGAAATACGAATCTAATTTATTTACTATTTACAGGCTCAAAATAACCAAGGAGAAGGAAAGATAAGAAAATAATATACAGAAGATTTTAGAGACACAGTGAAAATCGCTAGCTTATCTAAACAGACTTAATTAATACCCAGGACAGAACAAACGAAGACGACTCACACGGGGAATGATGATAGGAATGGCGGAGGTGGATGGCTTGGAGGGGGGGAGGCCGGTCCACGGATACCGCAGCACGATCGGCGCGTTTGGCAGCCGCCGTTCCTTTTCGGTCCTGCTCAAAACGTCCGTCCAGGCCCCAAGCTGCTGTGGCTGCAGTTTCGGTGGCTCAAGCTGCTGTTGATGCAGCCGCGGTGGCTCAAGCTGCTCTCTTCAGGGATCCCTTACTCAACTCTCTTCTCGGTGATCTCTTCGCCGCAACTCTTGTCTTGGACCTCCCTCACGGCTTCCGCGCGCGCTCTTTTATATCACCGCAGGCAAATCAAGCCGCCGGCCTCCCGGACACGCCCATCGGTGAGCTCCTTCGGCCCTGATTGGGGGGCACAGCCCTCTGGCTCCGCCCTTGATGACGAGGTCCAGACCCACCCTTCTTCCCCAACCTTGCCTCGTGGCCAATGGTGGTTGAAGAAAACCGCCCAAAATGCAGTTGGCCATTGAAATGAAATGAAAAGGGATCTACTCTTATTTCACTTGGTGCAATACACAACAACAACAACATGCATTTTAAGGCCATGTTCCCTGCTAGAGCGGGGGTTAGCCTTGCGGTCCCCATGACAATCTTCTCCATTTTGCCCTATTTTCTGCATCTCTCCTTGTTAACCCCCTTGCCCGCATTTCTTCTTCCACCATCTTTAGCCAAGTCTTTCTCGGTCTTCCCCGTCCTCTACTTCCTTCTACATTAACTTCCATCACTCTTCTCAACCAGTCACTTTCATCCTTCCTCAATACATGACCAAACCATCTCAACCTGTTCCTCTTCACAGCATCAATCACAGGCAATATTCCCATCATCTTTCGCAATTCATCATTTGTCTTCCTCTCTCTCAACGATACTCTGCACATCCATCGAACCATTCGCATTTCCACCCTTTCCAGCCTTTGTTGCTGCTCTACGTTCATTACCCATGTCTCGCTCCCATAAATCATAACACTTCTCACACATGCAGCATACACCTTTCCCTTCAGCTTCAGCGACACTCTCCTCCTCATCAGCACGCCACTCAGTTCCCGAAACTTCTTCCATGCACATCTCACTCGAGCAACCGTTGCCGAGTCTGATCCACCTTCTCCATTCAGCATGTCTCCGAGGTAGCAAAATGTTTTCACACCTTCCAGCTTCACGCCGTCTCCAAGATCCAACTCAACATTTCCTCCATCTGCAGCTCCCTCTGTGCACACCTTACATTTGAATGTAGCTGCCACATTGGTGCAATGGAGTATTTAAATTAATGGGAGACACAGCCTTACCCTAACACACATAATAAGGATATAGGCTACTAAACAAGGGTATTATAGTGTCCTTCAATGTATGCTTTATGGAATTAACTACCGGAACGCCCTTTGACCTTTATCCAACAGACTGGAGGCAGGAAGGCGATATTTTACAACAATTTACTACACAATAAAAACACAATAAAAAAAACACAATCCTCATATCCGCAACTATATATATATATATATATATATATATATAGTGTAACGGATTTGGGAAACCGTGCACTGTGTGTGTAATTGTGTAATTCATTGTTGTAAATATCACCCTCTGTAAATAATAGTAATTCTTGTAAATACCTCCATTTCATGTAGAGATCAAAGGTCATCACCTTAGCTAGTCCATGTACAAGCACGTAGCCAATCATAGAACTTCTCTATCGTTATTTCTTTATTATGTGTATCAGTTAAGGCTCTGTTTTCCACTAGTTGACCTTGCATTGCACCAAATGAAATAAGATAGTTCCCTTTTCAGGTTTCCCCCAAATCATCTCTTCAAAGTGCCAGTAACATTGGGCTGTTTTCTGCGGCGTTCGCCACCGTTGCATTGGGCTGTTTTCTTCACCCCAAAACTCCATTACGCACGCGGTCAACTCGGGGGAGAAGGGCGTGGCCGGCCCATCGTCTTCAGGAGGTGGAGCCAGGAAGCCCTTGCGCCCAACCAGGACTCGGTGGGCACGGCTTGGTAGGGCGTGGCTATATAACCCGTAGAGGGAAGCCCCACCCAGGAGATGACCGAGGGAGCCAGAGGCGTGCAGCGACAACCAGCCCCTGCCGCGTGCAACGAAAATATGTGTGCCTGCCGCTGCCTTGCTCGCTTCCAGCCCGGAGAGGACCTGCTTGCTGTGCCGCCCTGCCAAACCTTCCAGCCCTGTGGTCCCACCTTCCTCTCCCTCCAGCCAATCCAATCTGCAATTCCCTATTCGTGTGAGTGAGTTCGTTCTGTCTGTATTGTCCTGGGTATAAGTAAGCTTGTATAAGTTAATAACTGCACTGTGTCTTCTATTTTTCCCTGTAAATTACATTTATTTTCTTCTCTTGCTTTGGTTGTGTGTAAATAATTAATAAATTCCTGTGTTCTTTCTTTACCCCTTTTGCTTCTTCACATTTGGTCGCTTTAGAGGTTTCCACATTGAACACCTGTGGCAAGATTTGGCCAACGTTTAGGATCGGGTCAGTCTTTGCTAATGGTTCGAACCACGGGCTGCTAAAAAACGCTCGGCAAATAACATCTTGCCCGTGGTCTCGAACGAAGTTGCCCACCTGCCTTGTGGAGGGATTGCCGGAGGCGTACGGGAATCCCTTGACCAATCGCTTTGGGAAATCCCACCCCACGAGGGAGCTGGGTAGCTTCAGGAGCGGAGACGGTCAGCTTAACAAGACAAGGGGCTAACCACCTCTTGCTAAGGGGGAGAGCCGTACTCCGATTCCGTAACAATATATATATATATATATATATATATATATATATATATATATATATATATATATATATATATATATATATATATATATATATATATATATATATATATACATATATATATATATATATATATTGTTGCGGAAATGAGGATTGTGTTTTTTTATTGTGTTGTATTGTATGGTAAATTGTTGTGTAATATTGCTTGATTCTGGCCCCTCCTGCCTCCAGTGTTGTGTAAAGATCAAAGGGCGTTCCGGTAGTTAATTCCATAAAGCATACACGTCAGCCAATCATAGAATACCCCTGTTCGATAGTTATATCTTTATTATGTGTATCAGGGTAAGGCCTTGTCTTCCATTAAAATGACACTCCATTGCACCAAGTGAAAGAAGAGTAGATCCCCTTTCATTCCCATTCCCAAAAACCGCAATTGCCAACTGTTCCCTCCGCGACTCCATTCGCCACGAGGTAGGCTCGGAGAGGAAGGGCGTGTCTCCACCTCGTCATAGAGGGGAGGAGTGAGCCAGCCCCGAACAACCAACCAAGCACGAGGGGTTTGGTTTGAGAGGGCGGAGGAAGAGCGATCGAGGAGGTTCGCAAAGGTTGAGGGGCGGGGCCTATATAACCCGCCGTGGGACGCTCCCCAAGGAGATGAGTTCTGAGTTCTGCAAAGAGACGAGCTTCAGAGAGAAGTGCGCAAGGAGGGAAGAGAAGCGAGAAGGAAGCCTTTAACACAAGTGCGCGAGAGAAGCGTGGGGAAGCCTTGAGAGAAAGTGCACGACGTCACCCTGCTCGCTCCCAGCCTGACGAGGCCCGGTTTGCTGTGCGCCCTGCAAAGCCTTCCAGCTTGTGGTCCGAGCTGAACCTTCCTCCCGGTCCAGCCAATCGTTCCTGCCTCCATTCCCCATTCGTGTGAGTCCGTCTCTGTTTGTTCTGTCAAGGGTATAAGTTAAGCCTGTGTAGATAAGCTAGTAATTTTCACTGTGTCACCTGCTTTTTCCATGTTCCCTGTAAATAACTTTGACTGCTCCTTTTGCTTGTGTGTGTAAATAATAAATCCCGTTACTCTTCTGTACGTCTTCTTCTTCCTCTTTACATTCGGTCGCTTTAGAGGTTTCCAAATTGAATATCCGTGGCGCGATCCAGCCAACGTTCGGGGGATCGGGTGAATCGGGGAAACTGTTCGGCCGCGGTGCCTCTGCTCGGCAAACAACATCCTTATCCGCGGACCGTAACAATATATATATATATATATAATATATATATATATATATTGTTACGGATCCGGGGGACGGCACTCCCGTTAGCAAGGGGGGGTTAATCCCCTTGTCCTGTTAAGCTGGCCGTCCGACCGGTCCTGGGGGTATGACGTCACTTCCGGTCGATGGTAAGTAGGGTTGTACCTAAGTACTTGTACGTAGGGTCGTGAAAGAAATCACAAAAGCGTCATCTTTGTGAGATGATTGGGGAAGTTGAAGGGGACCTATCTAATATGATTAATGCAACGTAGAGTCAAACTATTGGAAACACAGCCTTACCTGAAACACATAATAACGAAATAACTACGAAGAGGGCCTATGGTTCGCTACGTGTTGCAATGTGGACTAACTAGGGGGACGACCTTTGACCTCTACAAGAAATGGAGGTATTTACAAAAATAATTATTTACAAAGGGGTATATTTACAACAATTTACAAGTGCAGGGTACTTAAAACCCCAACAATATATATATATTGTTGCGGTTTTGAGAACCCACACAGGTAACATCATTAAAGGTTAATGGTTGCACCCCATAGTTAGGCCACATGCAACACGTAGGTCACCTTAGAACGTTAGTTATTCCTTAGTATGTGTTTAGGATAAGGCCATTTCCAATAGTTGCATCTGCGTTGTGTAAAACAAATAAGAGTAGGCCCCGTCCATTTTGCAGCCTCCCTCCAACCGACTCCATTGCGCCTATCCTGTCTGCACCCCATTGCCCCTCGCAGTTTGTTACGCTTTGGCTGCCAGCAGCGTTTGCTGCTCTTGCTCGCTCAAACCAGCCCAAAGGCCATGAGGTAAGGCCCGAAAAGGAGGCGGAGCGCAAGGGTGGGGGTGTGGCCACGTCAAGCAGCCATCAAGGGCGGAGCCGGTAAGACCCCATCAACCAACCAGGGCTCGCGTGAGATCGCCTGACAGGGTGTAGCTAGAGATTCGAGAGGGTTCGCTGGGTGTGGCAATAAAACCCTTCGCGCGAGGCCCCCACCTCAGTTATGAGCCGGGGTCCTCTGTTGAGTAGTTGGGTTACGGGAGAGACGCTTGCAGAGTCAGGAGGAGAAACCCGCTGTGGGCTTGAGTTAAGAGGTGGGTGCTTGAGGATTGAGAAGGACTGTAGCGTGGTGAAGGACTCGCGAGGGAAGCCAAGCATTGGCATTCGTGCAGAAGGACTTGTGTGGAAAGGCGCTTTGTTAACATCATTGGGGAAGTGGCGCATTGTACATAGCGATACCGGAAGCATGTATAAAGGCGCCGGTACACCTATTGCATATGCAATATAATCGCCAGCCAACCGACCTTTCCGCGATATATAATTGTCCGCCTCGCGTCTACGCCACGCGGAGAGCTGCCCGCAGTCTTCCATCGTCTGCACGGTACGAGTCGGAGACCGGACGAGCCGTGGACGCCATCTTTGGACCCTCAACCCGACCATCTTCATCCCCGTGTGAGTGAGTCTGAGCGTGAGTCTGAGTGCGAACGGGCCCGTGTCCAGGGATAAGTATAAGACTGTATAAGGCTGCCTGTGTATCTGCTTCTTCCTCTTCATTGTACATTGCTCTTCTCTTCCTCTTCTCATTTGTACAAAGTCCTCAGGTGTGCATTTGTACATTGTACAAAGTCCTCCCCCCCCCCCAAAGTGGACGGAGAGCCAGGAAACAATATCTCTCCGTTCTCAAGACCGAACTCTCTTATCTGTCTCCCTCTTCCAAATCCTGGTGGCGTCTGGTCAAATCCGTTTCTGGTGTTTGTTCCCCCTCCATCCCCTCCCTTACCTCAAACGGCTACACAGCTGACTCCGCACGTGAAAAAGCTGAATGCCTCAACTCTGTGTTTGCCTCTAAATCTTGTGTCCCAAACCCATACCTCTCTGTACCCACCATACCCAATCGTACCCTGCTGCTCCTGGACTCCGTGTCCTTTCCTCCTGACAAGGTGGAAAAGTTTCTCTCAACCCTCGACTCTGATTCTGCAACTGGACCCGACGGCATCAGCCCACGGGTCCTAAAATCCTGCTCTGCCGCTCTATCTCACCCTCTCTCTGTTCTCTTCACCCTCTCTTTTGCTCAAGGTCAACTGCCATCTGCTTGGAAATCAGCCAACATCACCGCTTTGCACAAAAAAGGTGCAAAAACAGATTCTAGCAACTACAGACCAATCAGCCTTCTCCCAATTATCAGCAAAGTCATGGATTCCATCATTACTTCGGATATGAAATCTTTCCTCTTCTCCAATGGCTTGATCTCTGATCATCAATTTGGTTTCAGACCAGGTCACTCTACTCTGGACATGCTGCTTCTGCTGTCTCAACAATGGATGGAGGTCCTAAATGCCAAACAGGAAATTAGAGCTGTCTCCCTCGACATATCACGTGCCTTCGACACGGTCTGGCACCCCGCTCTGCTCACCAAACTCTCCTCCTTTGGTATCCATGGAAATCTCCACGCATGGCTGGCGGACTTCCTCTCTAGTCGTCGTCAACGTGTGGCCCTGAATGGGTTTCTCTCATCTCCTCTTCCTGTTCAGGCTGGAGTTCCCCAAGGCAGTGTTCTGGGCCCGTGCTTTTTCTGGTCTTCATCAATGATCTCTCTGACTCTCTTGAAAATCCTCTCTATCTCTTTGCTGATGACTCCACTCTCTGCCGCTCCATTCCTCTTCCCTCAGATCGGCAGTCTGCAGCCTCCTCACTCTCTGAAGACTTGGACAAAATCACAGACTGGTCAAACAAGTGGAACATGTCTTTCAATCCTGACAAATCTCACACTCTTACTATGTCTCTCCAAAAAGATCGACTGGACAACCCTCCCATCTACTTTCTCAACAATCCTCTCCAAGAAGTTCTGTCGCTCAAGCTTTTGGGTCTCACTATCTGCCATGATCTTTCTTGGGAAAACCACATTTCCAAGCTGGCCTCCAAAGCCAGTCGCCGACTGGGCATCCTCCGTCGTGCGAAGTCCTTCCTCGGCACACCTGAGCTCTTCACCACATACAAGGCTTTCATCCGCAGCTCAATGGAATACTGTTCTCCCCTATGGGCCGGTGCTCCTGCCTCACACCTAGCTCGGCTTCACGCTGTTGAAACCAAAGCTTTCAGAATTATTGGAATCTCCCGCGATGAAGCTATCTCTGAGGGCCTTTCACTCACTCACCGCAGGCAGGTAGGTGGTCTTTCTGTCTTCTACCGACTCCTCTCTGGCCTTGCACCCCCAGCTCTCTCTGTGCTCTGTCCCCCAAATATTCCTACAGGTCGCACAAGATCTGCCAGCAACCCTCTGATGGTTAAACTGCCGAAATCTCGGCTCTCTGCTCACCTTCACTCTTTCATTCCTCTTTTCTCCCGCCTCTGGAACAAACTCCCTCACTCCCTTCAATCCCACTCCTCCGTCCAGGTCTTTAAAACAGCTGTTCACCACCATCTCTTATCTTCCCCCATCCAAAACCTTGATCTTTTCTACCCCCGCTAATTCACCCCAGATCCACCTTGTTTGAAATTCCAACTTCTTTCCTGGAAGTCCTGGCAGTGTCCATATGTTTTATACCTCTCCCACCACCCCCTTCCCATGCCCCCCCCCAAAGCCCTCGCCCTCTCTCAGATCTCTCGATGTCTCCATGTCTCTCGGTCCCTGCTCTCAAATGTTGTGTTTGTGTCCTTCCCCCTCTCTCCCCATCTTGTCTACCGCTCCCGATGTTATATGTTTTATGTGTCGGTTTGTCTTTCTGTGTGATTAATGTTCGCTCTTTCACGAGCCTCGATCTTGTATACAAAAAGAAAAAGAAAAAAAAAAGTGTGAATAAATTACCTGTTCTTCCTGTTTTCCTCTCAATTCGACGGTCTTAGTGATTTTTCAATTGGGTAAGCGTGGCACAATCAAGAACCGCTCCAATCGGGTTTAGTTCCCGTTAACGGCCCGAATCGCGGCTCACTTCGCTCGGCGTGTCCACTAACACCGTGGTTCGGGTGGGGTTATTTCCTTGCTTCACGGCCGGTGCTAGTACTTCGGTAATAAGACTAATTCGGCTTACGACCCTATTTAACACCGACTGGAAGGAACGTGATAGCCCGGATTGCGTCGGCTAGTAAAGAGACAAGGGGATTAAACCCCCCTTGTTAAGGGGGAGGCCGACGTTGGGAGATCCGCAACAATATATATATATATATATATATATATATATATATATATATTGTTACAGCCCGCGGATAAGATGTTGTGTTTGCCGAGCGGAGGCCCCGCGGTCGTACAGTTACCCCGACTAACCCGATTCCTGGACATTGGCCGAAATCGCGCCACAGGTATTCAATTTGGAAACCTCTAAAGCGACCGAATGTAAAGAGGAGGAAGAAGAAGACATACAGAAGAATAACAGGTTTTATTAATTATTTACACAAGCCAAGGCAAAGAGAGCAGTTGGTTATATACAGAAAATGGAAGGAGCAGACACACAGTGAAATCATTAGCTTACCTATACATGCTTAATTAATAATCCCAGGACAACGTGAAAGACAGACGGACGATCACACTTACACGGGGAAATGCAGGCCGGAAGGAATGGCTTGGAGATGGGTGGCTTTTAGAGGCAAGGAAGGTTCAGCGGGTACTGGGCACGGTCGGGCCAGAAGGCACCGCCGTCAAGAAGCCGAGCTTTGGTCCCAAACTGCGCGGGCGAAGTTCCTTTCTCCGTACTGCTGCCTCGTGCGCTCCTTGCGTTGCCCCGGTCCGCTTTTCCTGCAGCACGGCACGTCTCATGGCGGCTCGGTCACACCTGCTCGTCTCCAGTGCATCTCCTGGACCCATCTCTGTCAAAGCTCATCTGCTTGGGGAGCGTCCCGCGGCGGGTTATATGGGCCCCGCCCTTCACCCTTTGCGAACCTCCCCCAAGCGTTCTCTCTCCGCCCTCTCAGGCCAAACCCCTTGTTCTGGGTTGGATGAGTGGGGCCGACTTACTCCTCCCCTCTATGACGAGGTGGAGACCCGCCTTTCTTCTTCGGCGTTACCTCGTGCGTAATGGAGTCAAATGCTGCAAAGTGGACGGCAGATGAAAATGCAGCAAAGTGCCTAAAGAGCCAATTGCAGCAAAGTGGCAAACCTGGCACTTGGAAGCTGCCATGGGGCGTCGGAGGGCCTACTCTTATTTAATTCGGTGCAATGAAGAGTCAAACTAGTGGGAAACACATCCTTAGCCTACAGAGAATAAGGGACTAACTATTTAAAAGGATATATCGTGTCCTGTGTGTAGGTTTATGGAATTAACTAAGAGGACGAGCTGCGACCATTCTTTACATTACGAGGGTCAGTTACACACAACAAAACCATACTTTTCACATTCGTTACACTTTCTCAAAATTGTTACACTTCTCAAATTCGTTACACTTCTCAAATCCGTTACACTTCTCAAATTCGTTACAATATATATATATATTGTTACGGTTTTGCGAGACCCCCGTTCCTTTACGAAGGGGAGATTAAGCCCCTTGTTCTCCTTGGGTCTCCGCAACCATGAGACTTGAGTCAGCACTTCCGGTCAGACGCGGCACAGGGTTTCGGGACAATGTTCGCACGTACCTAAGTACCCACGCCGCCGCGGAAGCGGGGATCAATTCTCGCACGAACCACGCGTAATTTGAGTACACCCAAGCGGATTGCCTACCACGTGGTCCGTGCTATTACCTTGGTATTGGTTTCAGATAAGGCTGTGTTCCCAATAGTTGAATCTGCGTTGCATTAATCAAATAAGGTAGGCCCCATAAGGCCCCATTCATCACATTCAAACCTCTCTCTCTCTCCAAGCTACCCCATCATGCCCACCTACAGTCGGGGCTTGTCCCTCCCAATTCTATAACGCGCCTTCGCTTGCCAGCAGCGTTCGCTGCATTGAGCCGTCATCGCTGCCTTAAGCGCTCGCCCCGGCCGCCATTACGCACGCGGTCATGCTGGAGAAGAAGGGGGCGGAGCGCCAAGAACGAGGCGTGGCCCGGTCAACGTTCCGTCAAGGGCAGAGCCGGTGAGCCCTCGCTGACCAATCGGGGCTGAGGTGAGCTCACTGATAGGCGTGGCTCGATGAAGCGCGTATTGATTTCAAAGCGCGTTATATAAGCGCAAGCGCGAGGACTGCTTAAACGACTGCGCAGGGGTCCGTTGCTGTTGAGAGAACACCAAGAAGAGAGGAGGGAGAGAAGCTGAGTAAGGAGTTCACGAGCAGATTGAGTGGGAGAGCCGCGCCAACAGAGAGGGCACGGACAGAGCTGCGTTGGAACGAGCCGCGCTGGGGAACTCCTAATTCAAATGAATTCATAGGAACTGCGCATACGGACTTGCGAAGGACTCCCCCCCCCCCCCCCCCCGCCATATGTAAGGTCCGGTCGCGTGCCAACGATACACGCTAGTTGCCTGCCATTCTTCGCCACGGACCCGGAGCCTGGAACCATCTGCTTGGACCTTCTCCTCCTACCACCACCATTCCGTGAGTCTGTCTGTTTGTCCTGGGGTCGTGATAAGTTAAGACTGTTTAGGTAAGCCTGCCAGCTTCTTCTTCTTCTCCCTGTACATTCTTCCCTTTCGTTTCCTCTTCGGGTTTGGTTGTACATAATTAATAAATTCACTTGTTCTTTCTTTACTCTGGTTTCCTCTCCATCTGATCGCATCCGTCCTTTCTTTCAATTGAGGACCTGTGGCACGATAGGAACCACTTTAATCGGGTTAGTCCTTGTTAATAGCTCGAATCGCGGGTTTCTAAACCGCTCGGCAATTTCCATCTTATCCGTGGTTCGAGCGGGAGTAATTTCCCTGCTCGCGGTCGGGGTTAGTACGTAGGTATTTGGGACGTCATTGACCAATCACCCTAGCTAATTCCAACCGGGAGGAGCATCATAATTTCCAGGATTGGGGGACGGCCAGCCTAAAAGAAAAGGGGATTAACCCCTCCCCCCCCCCCCCCCTTGATAAGGGGAGAGCCGATCCCCGAATCCGCAACAATATAAATATAGGCCTATGCATAAATATATATACTGTATATAAATATATCACTTTTAAAATGCTTGGATCCAGATTTTCACCAAAATCGAATCATTTTGTGCTTGTCACATCCCCAACCTGTCCACCAAGTTTTGCCATAATCCATCCATAACTTTTTTTTAACTAGAACGCCACTCAGTAGAGCGCATACTCCCGCCGTGGGTCAAGTTGGAATAGTACGATTTCACAAAAGTTTGAGGGAGTCGTTCAGTGACAACACAAGACAAGACAACACAAGACAGACACTGCACAGATATATATTTAGAATATATAGAAGATAATGTAAAAAGAAAACAAGGCAATTTCACTTACATTTTCGGATTCAGCGTTGAATTCTATATAAGTGAGTGTATTTTTAGGCATGTGTGACTTCAAATAAAATTGTAAGCCATGAAAAACGTACGTTTCATTCCTTAGGGATACAACATGTAAAACTGGCCCAAGCGTCAAAACAAAACTCGCTCATTTTAAGTCGTTCAAGCTAATGCGATCACTCATTCTTCTGGGAAGAATCCCGTGCACATGCTTGTCACACTTATAACTCACCTAAGTCTTTATAAGTTCATCAAATACTGACACCGCGATTGACATTCGCTGAGGTAAATGTTGATATCTCTTCTGAGGTAAAAAACAAAAACAAAAAAAAAAACAGGTTTAAAGCATTATACGTATCAAACGATACATTTTATGAAACGGGGAAACCGAATACACACTTTGGTGGTTTTATGACAGAATATGTCTTTATTAGAAAAAAAAAAAAACCTTGAAGACGACGCTGCTAACAAAATACACCGCTCTAACGCATAACCACAAGTTTAAACTACATTTACAACAAATATGAAAACTATTTTCATATCACAATGTTAAATATAGAAGATAATGTTAAAAAATATGAGCCCTATCTTCCAATGGTAAACAATCCTTCAAAAAATTCCTGGATCCGGAATAATATCCTGAGCTTCACCAAAAACTAATCAATTCTTCCTTATCCCAAGGGCAATCATCCCACCAACTTTCATCCAAATCCGTTTAGAACTTTTCCAGATATCTTGTTCACGAACACACACACACACGGACACGATCGAATGCATATGCATTACTCCCTGGCGGGAGTAAATATCCTGCTCACAAGACAGACAGGGGTGAAAACATGAGCTCCCTCCATCGTTGCTGGCAGAGGTAATTAAAAACGCATATTTTCGCCACAAGAGGGTTTCGTTCCACCTTCCGAGGCCTCCCTAATCCAGATTACAACCAATGGGAAAAGGCGAACATGAAAATCTAAATGCTCTCAATATTCCCGGATTAGGTCTGCTTCCAGGTCTGGCAAACAGAATAGGTCGTGTTTAATGAATAATGCGCACTCGCCTCTGAACTGTCCAGTCTGGTTTCGAATGCCGGCCCAAAGCTATAAACTGTCGTCCTGGTGTGATGCAGGCACTGCGGTACTCAATACTGTACACTCCACGCACGCGTCAACGCGTGTGCCGGCTCTCGGATGGACGTTATACTGAGTGTCCCGTCTGGTTGCTTTATTTGGTGGACGTTAAATCGCCCACGGTGTCCTTGAAAAAGGAAAGGAAAGGTAAGTGAGCTATCGCAGGCATCCTCGATAAATTCCTGCCACCTTTAGTTGAGCATACTGCGACATCGTGGCGAGTTCTACTCATGGCGAACCGTCCAAGCTTGAAAACCTCGGGAAGACACTGCTTCGGCAGAAACGACACTCTTTGTGAATTGCATTGTATAATATGAACAATATTAAGGTGAATACTTCCAAACGCGTTATATTCGTAATCTGTACATGGCGTAACTATTTGAGGTGTATTGCAATAAAATATAAGCTCGGTATGGCACACTTTAGTCAGACTCGTTTTGTCTGTGACTAAGTACCATAAATAATGTTACCTATTTTACATTATCTTGCGCATTCTACTTCACTCGTGGTATTATAAAGCAATGAGGGCGCAAAACAAAACGACAACAAAAAAAAAACCACTTCTCCGTCTCCGTTCTACCACTATGGATGCTCCTACGCCAACAATACTCATCTATTCCGTTCATAAGTGGTCAAGTTATTCAGCGGCTTACGTGCCCGAGTATGTTTCGCATAATTTGATGCAATATTTTCTTTGCATATATTGTGCTCTTTTTTTTATCGGCCATTTTGAGCTGCACTTGTTTTCCCGGCTGTGCTCGGGATTGAAAGGCCTACTCTGTTATGGCGAGGCCTCGACTAGATGCTTCAACGAAGCATGGCATCCCTCCCATCACCCAATCCTCGATGCCTGCAAGAGGCGCTGCGCGACCTATTTGCAAATGGTCACAGCTTGTTGATTTTGCTGCTTTATGTTTTATTGCTTGTATACCTTTTAATATTACAGTCGTCGGGCTTGTGTTGCTGCTGCAGCTGTGGCAGCGCTTTGCACTCTGGTATTTGGAACAACAACACGGAGGAATTATTTGGTTACTCCTTATGGATGCACGTGATACAGAGGTGGCTCTTGTCTTGGGATATGATTAGCTTTATGGTAGGACATGGATACAGGAGGAACCCATAGAATGAACCCTTGGGATATGACGGTATCTGTTTAATAAAGTGGTAATAGACGTATTTATTGCACTGCCCTTGGAAACGGCTAGTGCTTTGAACAACCACTTTGTGTAGTCCGTCTGAGAGAATATGAGATGCAGCGAAAAAGAGGGAACACCTTTGCCCTGCAATGAAGCAGGAAAGAAATAAAAAGAACGATCGATGTTGCATGTAACGTAACGCAGTACCTTTACCTGTAACAGAGCACCCTTACCTGTTACAGAGCACCCTTACCTGTTACAGCGCACCCTTACCTGTTACAGCGCACCCTTACCTGTAACAGAGCACCCTTACCTGTAACAGAGCACCCTTACCTGTAACAGAGCACCCTTACCTGTAACAGAGCACCCTTACCTGTAACAGCGCACCCTTACCTGTAACAGCGCACCATTACATGTTAACAGGGCACCCTTACCTGTTACAGCGCACCCTTACCTGTTACGGCGCACCCTTACATGTTAACAGAGCACCCTTACCTGTTACAGCGCACCCTTACCTGTTACAGCGCACCCTAACCTGTAACAGAGCACCTTTACCTGTTACAGAGCACCCTTACCTGTTACAGAGCATCCTTACCTGTTACAGCGCACCCTTACCTGTAACAGAGCACCCTCACATGTTAACAGTGCACCCTTACCTGTAACAGCGCACCCTTACATGTTAACAGAGCACCCTTTAGCTGTTACAGAGCACCCTTACCTGTTACAGAGCACCCTTAGCTGTTACAGAGCACCCTTAGCTGTTACAGAGCACCCTTAGCTGTTACAGAGCACCCTTACCTGTTACAGAGCACCCTTACCTTTCCGTCGTACCTCGATTGCTTTTTCAACTTCGTTTTTCTTTTTTAGGAATATTTTGGTTGACAAAACAAATGATCAATCATCTCGATGGTCATCGGACAGTAATCACCCTCCACAGGTGAGTACCACCTTGATTTACTCCACACCCCCGATTGTATTTCCAATTTTTGGAATGATATTAAGTTCTGGTAGGTGTGTTACTATGATGTTCTGGTAGGTGTGTTACTATTATGTTCTGGTAGGTGTGTTACTGTGATTGTTATTCTGGTACGTGTGTTACTGTGATTGTTATTCTGGTACGTGTGTTACTGTGATTGTTATTCTGGAAGGTGTGTTACTGTGATTGTTATTCTGGTACGTGTGTTACTGTGATTGTTATTCTGGTACGTGTGTTACTGTGATTGTTATTCTGGTACGTGTGTTACTGTGATTGTTATTCTGGTATGTGTGTTACTGTGATTGTTATTCTGGTACGTGTGTTACTGTGATTGTTATTCTGGAAGGTGTGTTACTGTGATTGTTATTCTGGTACGTGTGTTACTGTGATTGTTATTCTGGTACGTGTGTTACTGTGATTGTTATTCTGGTACGTGTGTTACTGTGATTGTTATTCTGGTAGGTGTGTTACTGTGATTGTTATTCTGGTAGGTGTTTTACTGTGATTGTTATTCTGGTACGTGTGTTACTGTGATTGTTATTCTGGTAGGTGTTTTACTGTGATTGTTATTCTGGTACGTGTGTTACTGTGATTGTTATTCTGGTAGGTGTTTTACTGTGATTGTTATTCTGGTACGTGTGTTACTGTGATTGTTATTCTGGTACGTGTGTTACTGTGATTGTTATTCTGGTAGGTGTGTTACTGTGATTGTTATTCTGGTAGGTGTTTTACTGTGATTGTTATTCTGGTACGTGTGTTACTGTGATTGTTATTCTGATAGGTGTGTTACTGTGATTGTTATTCTGGTAGGTGTTTTACTGTGATTGTTATTCTGGTACGTGTGTTACTGTGATTGTTATTCTGGTACGTGTGTTACTGTGATTGTTATTCTGGTAGGTGTGTTACTGTGATTGTTATTCTGGTACGTGTGTTACTGTGATTGTTATTCTGATAGGTGTGTTACTGTGATTGTTATTCTGGTAGGTGTGTTACTGTGATTGTTATTCTGGTAGGTGTGTTACTGTGATTGTTATTCTGGTAGGTGTTTTACTGTGATTGTTATTCTGGTACGTGTGTTACTGTGATTGTTATTCTGATAGGTGTGTTACTGTGATTGTTATTCTGGTAGGTGTGTTACTGTGATTGTTATTCTGGTACGTGTGTTACTGTGATTGTTATTCTGGTAGGTGTGTTACTGTGATTGTTATTCTGGTAGGTGTGTTACTGTGATTGTTATTCTGGTACGTGTGTTACTGTGATTGTTATTCTGATAGGTGTGTTACTGTGATTGTTATTCTGGTAGGTGTTTTACTGTGATTGTTATTCTGGTACGTGTGTTACTGTGATTGTTATTCTGGTAGGTGTGTTACTGTGATTGTTATTCTGGTAGGTGTTTTACTGTGATTGTTATTCTGATAGGTGTGTTAATGTGATTGCCATTCTGATAGGTGTGTTAATGTGATTGTCATTCTGGTAGGTGTGTTATGTGATTGTCATTCTGGTAGGTGTGTTACTGTGATTGTCCTTTTGGTACTTGTGTTACTGTGATTGTCATTTTGGTAGGTGTGTTACTGTGATTGTCATTTTGGTAGTTGTGTTACTGTGATTGTCATTCTGGTAGGTGTGTTACTGTGATTGTCATTTTGGTAGTTGTGTTACTGTGATTGTCATTTTGGTAGTTGTGTTACTGTGATTGTCATTTTGGTAGTTGTGTTACTGTGATTGTCATTTTGGTAGGTGTGTTACTGTGATTGTCATTTTGGTAGGTGTGTTACTGTGATTGTCATTTTGGTAGTTGTGTTACTGTGATTGTCATTTTGGTAGTTGTGTTACTGTGATTGTCATTTTGGTAGGTGTGTTACTGTGATTGTCATTTTGGTCGGTGTGTTACTGTGATTGCCATTCTGGTAGGTGTGTGACTGTGATTGTCATTTTGGTAGGTGTTTTACTGTGATTGTCATTTTGGTAGGTGTGTTACTGTGATTGCCATTCTGGTAGGTGTGTTACTATGATTGTTATTCTGGTAGGCATGTTACTGTGATTGCCATTCTGGTAGGTGTGTTACTATGATTGTTATTCTGGTAGGCATGTTACTGTGATTGTCATTCTGGTAGGTGTGTTACTGTGATTTTCATTCTCGTAGGTGTGTTACTGTGATTGTCATTCTGATAGGTGTGTTACTATGATGTTTTGGTAGGTGTGTTACTGTGATTGTCGTTCTTGTAGGTGTGTTTTGTGATTGTCATTCTGGTAGGTGTGTTACTGTGATTGTCATTCTCATAGTTGTGTTACTGTGATTGTCATTCTGATAGGTGTGTTACTATGATGTTCTGGTAGGTGTGTTACTGTGATTGTCATTCTCATAGTTGTGTTACTGTGATTGTCATTCTGATAGGTGTGTTACTATGATGTTCTGGTAGGTGTGTTACTGTGATTGTCATTCTCATAGTTGTGTTACTGTGATTGTCATTCTGATAGGTGTGTTACTATGATGTTCTGGTAGGTGTGTTACTGTGATTGTCATTCTGGTAGGTATGTTACTGTGATTGTCATTCTGGTAGGTGTGTTACTGTGATTGCCATTCTCGTAGGTTTGTTACTGTGATTGTCATTCTGGTAGGTGTGTTATGTGATTGTCATTTTGGTAGGTGTGTTACTGTGATTGTCATTTTGGTAGGTGTGTTACGGTGATTGTCATTTTGGTAGGTGTGTTACTGTGATTGCCATTCTGGTAGGTGTGTTACTGTGATTGCCATTCTCGTAGGGGTGTTACTGTGATTGTCATTCTGATAGGTGTGTTACTATGATGTTCTGGTAGATGTTTTACTGTGATTGTCATTTTGGTAGGTGTTTTACTGTGATTGTCATTTTGGTAGGTGTATACTACTAGTATACACTACAATATACTACTAGTATATTGCTACAATAGCAATATACTAGCAGTGCAATATTGTCCAAATAATGCTTCAGAGGGTTTAATAACATTCTGTTCCAATACTGCTTTTGTACAGACAGGGGGTTTGTAATCAAGTAATCAACAGAGGTTAGGACACCTGTAGGAATTGTTTGCATCAACTTTCAAGGCTTAATTTATTTACATTGCTGCAGAACAGCTGTAGGTTGTTAACCCATTAGTTGTTCCCTGAAGAAGGCCTTTTTTATACAATATGACTGTGCAATTTACATTATTTTCCCGTTTTTGCTAACCTAAACTTTTTTTTTTAACCTTGAGCAGTTTACTGCTTACCTTTGTACCATTTCAGGTTATTCACTGGACTTGAATTGCTTAAATTTCAATAAAACTGGAAAAATTGAGGTGTTCTAAAACTTTTGACCAGTAGTGTATGTGTATGCCGTGTAAGGCTTAATGTGTATCCGAAGAGCCCTACTTACCTACACAGATGCCAATGCAATGGATGTTGGGCAGTATAATTTTGTTGTAATCCTGAGGTGTTTCCTTTTTTCATTTAATTTTGCAGTTTCTGGTGTTGAAACTATCTCATACTGCAGTTGCACAGAGCATCTCTTTTGGGAAGTACGAGAAAACCCATGTGTGTAACCTGAAGAAATTCAAGGTGTATGGGGGCATGACGGAGGAGAACATGATCGAGATTTTGTCCAGGTGTGTCGGTATTGTTTGTTTGCATATCTGTCACATGCTTGTCATTCTCGGGGTTCTTAACTTGATGGACCAGAACTCTGATGATGCTAGATTATTTTTAGCTGATTGTGTGGTTATTTAAAGGTGTGTTTAAGATTGTTTACCTGAATAGCCAGCTTAGTCTTGTGCATTGCTTATTCATGAAAAAGTCACCCAGGAGACTTGAACACTGAAATGGTTTTCAGTATCGATGTCTGCATGCCTGTGAAAAGCATGTTCATAGCTTCTATTGTGGGTAGACATAACTACTGCAATGACAAAAAAGATGTGCATGTTTATCCTACTAACGGTAAAGGATTCTGGCCAGACGTGTGACTTCCCCAATTTATTGGACTAGTACACCCGTTTACTTCAGGAGCGGCAGGGGGAGTCAGATTGTTATCCTTTTTATTATTGCCAATTATTATTACTATTACTTCTTACTAGGGCATGCCCGTACTATATATAAGCTAGGACGTGCCCGTACGTGGGTGCCCGTTCCTTGCCAAAAAAAAAAAAAAAAAAAATTTGTGTAGGGGTGTGTGTGTGTAAACATCCTAGGGCGTGCCCGTACGTGGGTGCAAAAAAACATGCGTGCAAACAACAACAACAAAAAAAAACTTTGAAACCACGTGGCAGTAACGACCACAGAACCCCCCCCCCCCCCCTCTATTTACATGAATGGTTTGGTCCATTCGCAACGACCACAGAACCCCCCCCTCTATTTACATGAAATGGTTTGGTCCAAAGCGAACGGCTTGCGGTGTTTGGTAAAGAAATCGCCATAGCTCGGTAAGTACTTGTCCGATTAATATGAAACCTTGAAAAGGCACATCCTCGGGTCCCCAGCAATATACCTGGCAAGTTTCAAGTATATCGGACCCGTGGTTGTCGAGAAACAGCGGTCACAGACAAACAT
The DNA here is from genome assembly GCF_964187855.1 of Myxine glutinosa. Classification (NCBI taxonomy): domain Eukaryota; kingdom Metazoa; phylum Chordata; class Myxini; order Myxiniformes; family Myxinidae; genus Myxine; species Myxine glutinosa. The sequence continues at coordinate 47,884,800 of NC_136266.1, read as the reverse complement.
ACACACATACACACATACACACATACACACATACACACATACACACATACACACATACACACAGAGATTAATGGAATTATAGATAGATGTTACATCAGGTCCTTGAAAAGATCAGCACATGCATGACATTATAACATGTTAGATCTGGTCATTGAAAGGATTTTTATTTTTTATTTTTTTTGTATACAAGATCGAGGCTCGTGAAAGAGCTAACATTAATCACACAGAAAGACAAACCGACACAAACCGACACATAAAACACAAAATAAGGGGAGCGGTAGACAAGATGGAGAGAGAGGGGGAAGGACACAAACACAACATTTGAGAGCAGGGACATCGAGAGAACTGTGGGATGGAGTGGGCTTGGGGGGAGGTGGGAGAGCTATAAAACGTATGGACACTGCAAGGACTTCCAGGAAAGAAGTTGGAATTTCGAAAAAGTGTATCTGGGGTGAATTAGCGGGGGTAGAAAAGATCAAGGTTTTGGATGGGGGAAGATAAGAGATGGTGGTGAACAGCTGTTTTAAAGACCTGGAGGGAGGAGTGTGATTGAAGTGAGTGTGGGAGTTTGTTCCAGAGGTGGGAAAAAAGGGGAATGAAAGAGTGAAGGTGAGCTGAAAGCCTAGATTTTGGCAGTTTAACCATAAGAGGGTTGCTGGCAGATCTTGTGCGACCTGCAGGAATATTTGGGGGACATAGCACAGAGAGAGCTGGGGGAGCAAGGCCGGAGAGGAGTCGGTAGAAGACAGAAAGACCACCAACCTGCCTGCGGTGAGTGAGTGAGTGAAAGGCCCTCGGAGTTAGCTTCATCGCAGGAGATTCCAATGATTCTGAAAACTTTGGTTTCAACAGCGTTAAGTCGAGCTAGGTGTGAGGCAGGATCACCAGCCCAGAGGGGGGAACAGTATTCCATTGAGCTGCGGATGAAAGTCTTGTATGTGGTGAGGAGCTCAGGTGTGCCAAGGAAGGACTTCGCACGACGGAGGATGCCCAGTCGGCGACTGGCTTTGGAGGCCAGCTTGGAAATGTGGTTTTCCCAAGAAAGATCATGGCAGATAGTGAGACCCAAAAGGTTGAGTGAGATTGTTGAGAAAGTAGATGGGAGGGTTTTCCAGTCGGTCTTTTTGGAGAGACATAGTAAGAGTGTGAGATTTGTCAGGATTGAAAGACATGTTCCACTTGTTCGACCAGTCTGTGATTTTGTCCAGGTCTGCAGAGATTGAGGAGGCTGCAGACTGCTGATCTGAGGGATGAGGAATGGAGCGGCAGAGAGTGGAGTCATCAGCAAAGAGATAGAGTAGGATTTTCCAGAGAGTCGGAGAGATCATTGATGAAGACCAGAAAAAGCACAGGGCCTAGAACACTTCCTTGGGGAACTCCAGCCAGAACAGGAAGGGGCGATGAGAGAAATCCATTTAGGGCCACACGTTGACTACGACCAGAGAGGACGTCCGCAAGCCAAGCGTGGAGATTTCCATGGATACCATAGGAGGAGAGTTTGGTGAGCAGAGCTGGGTGCCAGACCGTATCGAAGGCACGTGATATGTCAAGGGAGACGGCTCTGATTTCCTGTTTGGCATTGAGGACCTCCATCCATTGTTGAGACAGCAGAAGCAACATGTCCAGAGTAGAATGACCTGGTCTGAATCCAAATTGATGATCGGAGATCAATCCATTGGAGAAGAGGAAGGATTTGATATCCGAAGCAATGATGGATTCCTTGATTTTGCTGATAATTGGGAGCAGGCTGATTGGTCTGTAGTTGCAAGGATCTGTTTTTGCACTTTTTTTGTGTAAAGCGGTAATGTTTGCTGATTTCCAAGATGCTGGCAGATGACCTTGAGCAAAAGAGAGGGTGAAAAGAACAGAGAGAGGGTGAGATAGAGCGGCAGAGCACGATTTTAGGACCCGTGGGCTGATGCAGTGTGGTCCAGTTGCAGAATGAGAGTCGAGGTTTGACAAAAACTTCTCCACCTTGTCAGGAGAGAAGGACACAGAGTCCAGGAGCAGTTGGGTTCGACTGGGTGAGGTGGGAACAGAGAAAGATGGGTTTGGGACACAAGATTTTGAGGCAAACACAGAGTTGAGGCATTCGGCTTGGTTTGAAAGGATTAGAATGTGCATATTATATTGTTACAGCCCGGGGTTCAGGTCTACTACGAGGGGGTTAGCCTCCATTCCCTCCCGAGCTTTCCGGACCTGCAGCTGTCACGCACGAATAACTTCGTACTTTGGCAGGTTGCAAACCAGCAACTACGAACACCAATTGGTCCGTCATGCGATAGCTTACCTGTACCACGTGACGGTCCCAATCGGGGAAAGTACCTACGTACCTTCCCTCCGGCAGTGTACCACTTTCTTTTGTTCCTGGATAGTAATTTAGACGGCTGAGCAACCGTTGTTAACCGCCGGGCTAATGCTAATTTTGTTACAGGCGATCGTTAATCTGGGTGCGAGCAATGGCGGACCACTGAAAGAAAAGACATTCACGGACAGAGAGAAAGGAAACGTTTAACGACTTGATTTATTTACAAATACTTACAGTGCAACTTATTGATGGGAAAGAAAAAGGGACAAGAGGTAGAAACTTAGCTTATTCTACGCCTTATTACTATTACAACAAATAAATATGACGTGGGCCCAGCCCACATTCACGGGGGAGGGGGAGAGGAAAACGAACGTTGGGAACCTGTTAGCAAAATGGCCACGATGTTTCAGATGCCTCTCCTCACAACGCCTTTTGTCTCAACCTCACCAACGAGCACCTGGCCGGCAAACGGCAATCCCCAACACGAGCAGGTAAAGAACATCGGTAACTCGGCAGAGTGAGTGCGATGGGAACTGTGCAGGGTAAAGAGTACGTCATGGCCTCGTACAGAAAGTGATTGTCGTGCACACGTGCACCGAGAGGGAGTCAGGCAGCCAGCTGAGGGCATTCACGTGCAGGCACGTGCAAGGTGAACAATGTCCAAGGCCGAAGAGAGAGTCCAAAAACACGTTTGCAGCCAATGCAATCCAAGGCGAAGAGTAATGCAGGCACATACTGAGGCCTGTGAGGGTCTGACCAAGAAAGCAGCACACGTGTACCGCCGACAGAGTCCAAAAGCCAAGAGTGATAATAATGCAGGCATGTGCGAGGTCAACAATGTCAAAAAACCAAGAGCGAGTAAAAACGTATTGAATCACCATTTTGTCCACCCTCGCCAAGGGTGGGGGTGGGGGGAGGGGTGGGGGTGTTGGAGGGTCCAGGCTCCTGATTTGTGGAGCCCATCACTCCTCCCCCACGAGTTCTCTCGAAGGGACTCAGTCCCTGATTGATGGAGTTTCGCTTCCCCTACCCCCACAAACTCTCTCAATGGGACTTTTACCTGGTGCTTGGATGGTGTGCCTTTGAGCTTGTGTGCATTGCCTGGCAAATTATCCCTCATGAGTGGAGGGTCTATCTTTCCCTTCCCCAACACGTAATATAATAACCCAAAATAAAGGAAAAGGACTAAGATAACGGTCTGCTATGAAATAACTATTCTAATGACAGCCTAGATGGTGGTTGCCTGTATGGTGGTTGCCAATACTTTTTAGTAGTTTTCCAAAACCGCAACAATATGTTAGATCAGGTCATTGAAAGGATCAGAACATGCATGATATTATATGTTAGATCGGGTCATTGAAAGGATCAGAACATGCATGCTATTATATGTTAGATCAGGTCATTGAAAGGATCAGAACATGTATGATCTTATATGTTAGATCAAGCCATTGAAAGGATCAGACCATGCATGACATCATAACATGTTAGATCATGCCATTAAAAGGATCAGAACATACATGACATTATAAGTGTGTGTGGACCATGCACACATATAATAAGAACCATGTACACATCTCATGCAAACACCTCTCGCACACATATCATGCACACATCTCACACACACACATCTCACACACACACACACACACACACACACACACACACACACACACACATACATCTCTCGCACATCTCTCGCACATCTCTCGCACATCTCTCGCACATCTCTCGCACATCTCTTGCACATCTCTCGCACATCTCATGCACACAACTCACACATCTCACACACACATCTCACACACACATCTCACACACACATCTCACACACACATCTCACACACACACGTCACACACACACTCACAAATCTCACACACATATCTCACTCACACACACACACACACACACACACACACACACACACACACACACACACACACACACACACACACACACACACACACACACACACACACACACACTCACCCACACACATCTCACCCACACACATCTCACCCACACACATCTCACCCACACACATCTCACACACACAAACGTCACACACACTCATTCACACACACACATCTCACACACATGGGCATGCAGAAAAATTCACGAGACACAACTAGACAATTAAGGACTAGACAAACACAGCTGCTGAGCCTGGGGAAAGTACCTTCACCTCCCGGGGCACTCTGGGTACCAACGACCCCACAACAATGGTGCTGCTTTTTCACCACACTCAGCGGGGCATTTCTGAAGGCGGAATTTCCTCCTCTCCATGGATGCCAACCTATGGGGATTGCCCTTGTTCTTAAACTTATAAATGTTGTATGAAAAGCAAAGAAGCAGCACGTACTATTTTAAATATCTTTAGTACAACTCAGCCGAGGTTTGAACCCCCGACCTCCCAGACTCGGAGCAGACGCTCTAAACGTTATGTGCATGTATATCCACGGATATGTCGTCTGTGCATAACGACTGAATTTTTTTGCACAATCCTTTATACAATCACTAGCAGAAGTACCCGGCATTGCCGGGCGGGGCAGGGGAGGGGAACGGGGGGGGAGGGGAGAAGAGTGGGAGGGGGAGGGGAAGAAGCCCTCGCCCCCCCCAAAGCCCTCGCCCTCTCTCAGATCTCTCGATGTCTCCATGTCTCTCGGTCCCTGCTCTCAAATGTTGTGTTTGTGTCCTTCCCCCTCTCTCCCCATCTTGTCTACCGCTCCCGATGTTATATGTTTTATGTGTCGGTTTGTCTTTCTGTGTGATTAATGTTCGCTCTTTCACGAGCCTCGATCTTGTATACAAAAAAAAAAAAAAAAAAAAGGGAGAAGAGGGGTGGATGGGGCGGGTGAGGGATGGGAGGAGTGGGAGAGGGGGGAGGGGAGGAGGAAGGGGGGGAGGGGGGAGGGGGGAGGGAAGAGGGGGGGATGGGGAGGGTGAGGGATGGGAGGGTGAGGGATGGGGAGGAGGGAGGGGTGGGAGGGGGGAGGGGAGGGGAACGGGGGGGAGGGGAGAAGAGGGGGAGGGGAGAAGGGTGGGGGAGGGGGTAGGGGGCAGGGGAAGGGGGAAAGGGAGAGGGAGGGGGAAGGGGGAGGGGGAAAGGGGAGGGGGAAAATGGAGGGGGGGAGAAGGGGAGGGGGAAAATGGAGGGGGGGAGAAGGGGAGGGGTAGGGTGGAGGGGGAAGGGAAGGGGGGACAGAGGGGGAAGGGGATGGCCAGTCAACAATGACGTTGCAGTTCTCATGGTCGGAGAGCAGCACAACAATCGGACATAGTCCTGCATATTCGCAACAGCACGAAGCGGATTTTGGAGACTCACCGATCCTGTGACGTCCTCCAGTACCGGCGTTGCCGGGCGGGGGAAGGGAGACCCGTACATTCCCAACCCGTACATTCGCCCTCTCGACTCAAGCTCACTCGGACAAAAGCCTCGCACAAATTACACCGTGAAGGCCCAATGGTCATGTCTATGCCACAAATCACGGGCGCACTGAATTGAAAATATATAGAACGCTCATACTCCGTAAAAAGTGAAGCCGCCGTGTCGCCATCTTGGTCAGCACGACTCGACCAACTCGCTTCGCGGATCTCGTTTTGTGCGGCAATAAACTGCTCCAATCGGTTACGGAAGGGTTGTGGAAAGACGTTTCACAGCTGTTTCAAAGACATTTAATTCATATCGCACAAAATCGATACAAAACACGATCGCATAAAAGGTGAAAAAACGTGTGACGTGTGACGGGATGGAACATCACGTGATCGCTCTGAGCGAAACGGCTCGACCAACTCGCTTCGCGGATCTCGTTTTGTGCAGCAATAAACTGCTCCAATCGGTTACGAAAGGGTTGTGGAAAGACGTTTCACAGCTGTTTCAAAGACATTTAATTCATATCGCACAAAATCGATACAAAACACGATCGCATAAAAGGTGAAAAAACGTGTGACGTGTGACGGGATGGAACATCACGTGATCGCTCTGAGCGAAACGGCTCGACCAACTCGCTTCGCGGATCTCGTTTTGTGCAGCAATAAACTGCTCCAATCGGTTACGAAAGGGTTGTGGAAAGACGTTTCACAGCTGTTTCAAAGACATTTAATTCATATCGCACAAAATCGATACAAAACACGATCGCATAAAAGGTGAAAAAACGTGTGACGTGTGACGGGATGGAACATCACGTGATCGCTCTGAGCGAATCAGCGAGCTGCTCTGGAACCGGCTGAGATTAGCGGGTACTTAGCTGAAATGCGCTGAGGTAAATATGAATAAAAAATATGGATCGTCAAATATTTTGAGTTCAGCCATGTTCGTCCCAGGCTCAATGGCCATGTCTATGTCAAATATCAAGCACGTAAGCCTCTCCGTTTAGGAGTCTATCGGTAACATTACACACACACACACACACACACACACACACACACACACACACACAAACTGTGTTTTATATATATAGATTTCTGTGGTTGTGTGTTTCTCCAAAGAGGTTTCGTTTTTATGGTGATGTGAATATTTTGAGGGTTTTTTTGCTGGAAATAATTTGCAGTTCGTTTGGTATCCTGTATATCCCATGTTGTGCGCATAGTTCCTACCTACGACCGTCAAACATAACCTTTTCAAATAGGAAGATTTATTATCTTGGATAATTATCCTTGCCCATTGCCAAAGGGATGGGAGAGGTCATTGTAATCATCCATGTGTTGGTGAGAGAGTGTCTGCACGCAGATCTTTATTATGAGATCGTTAATTCTCATATGTACTGTAATCTATGTCAATTGCTCATCCATGTTTTGGTCCTTTGCTGTGCAAGTCAGTCACTCCAGATTTTATGTACCATACTTTCTTTTGCTGTATTAATGTGTTAAGTTATGCATTAATTTTTATGTACTGTATAAAGTCCAGGTTGTATTTAATTTTCCTTTGCCCATTCCTCCCCCCTCCCCTCTAAAGAACACTTTGTGATTATATAAATATATTTTTTCAATGTACCTTGAAAGCATTATTTTAAATGCTCATCGACAATAAGCAATAGTATAAAGATCCAGGAAGTAATGGCAAAAAAGCTGCAGTGACATGTCGTATAAAATTATCCGTCTCTCCTTCGGTTTTTGCATATATATATTTATATTTATATACGCAATGTGGCAGGACTGAAACGGCACTGCTCTTGCACATTATTGCCATGTGGTGATCCTAACCACCAAGTTTGGTGAATTTCTGCCAAACTGTTTAGGAGGAGATAGCGTGACGGACGGACAGAAAGACAGGCAGACAGGCAGACAGGCAGACAGACAACAACAACAACAACAACATGCATTTTAAAGGCCATTTTCCCTGCTAGAGCGGGGGTTAGCCTTGCGGTTCCCATGACAATCTTCTCCATTTTGCCCTATTTTCTGCATCTCTCCTTGTTAACCCCCTTGCCCGCATTTCTTCTTCCACCATCTTTAGCCAAGTCTTTCTCGGTCTTCCCCGTCTTCTACTTCCTTCTACATTCATTTCCATCACTCTTCTCAACCAGTCACTTTCATCCTTCCTCAACACATGACCAAACCATCTCAACCTGTTCCTCTTCACAGCATCAATCACAGGCTGTATTCCCATCATCTTTCGCAATTCATCATTTGTCTTCCTCTCTCTCAACGATACTCCGCACATCCGTCGAACCATTCGAATTTCCACCCTTTCCAACCTTCGTTGCTGCTCAACATTCATTACCCATGTCTCGCTCCCATAAATCATAACACCTCTCACACATGCAGCATACACCTTTCCCTTCAGCTTCAACGACACTCCCCTCATCATCAGCACGCCACTCAATTCCCGAAACTTCTTCCATGCACATCTCACTCGAGCAACCGTTGCCGAGTCTGATCCACCTTCTCCATTCAGCATGTCTCCGAGGTAGCAAAATGTTTTCACACCTTCCAGCTTCACGCCGTCTCCAAGATCCAACTCAACATTTCCTCCATCTGCAGCTCCCTCTGTGCACACCTTACATTTGAATGTAGCTGCCACACTGGTTAATGACCCTCTCAGACCACTACATTTTTGATGAACCCATTCAGCGCACATTGTACACTGAATGGAGTTCACTCCGACACCCTTCCGACACACAGCACAGGGCCACTTCCCAGTTCTTTCCACCTCACCACATGCTTTACCACTTGCCATCACCTTCGTCTTTCCGATATTCACCTTCAGACCTTTTGTCTCCATACATTCCTTCCACGTGTTCATCTTTTCCTTCAGTCCATCCATACTTTCCGCAATCAACACCAGATCATCTGCATACAACAACTCCCACGGTAAACCCTCCTTTACGTTCTGAGCCAGCACCTCCATCACAGCTACAAATAGTAGTGGACTTAGTACCGACCCCTGATGCACTCCCACCTTCACCTCAAACTCACCACTGTTCCCGTCCTTCGTCCTTACAGCTGTGCGCGCTCTTTTGTACATTGCCATCACTACTCTGATCAACCATTCCTCCACTCCTAACTTCCTCAATGCCCATGTCAATACTTTGCGTGGAACCCGATCGAATGCTTTCTCCAGATCAACAAACCCAAGAAACAACTTCTTCCTCTTCTCCATGTACTTCTCCTGCAACTGCCTCACAATGAAAAGCGCGTCTGTCGTTCCTCTTCCTGGCATGAATCCAAACTGCATTTCGTCAATCTTCACTTTCTTCCTTATCCTCCTCTCCAACACCCTTTCCAATACCTTCATTCCATGCTCAAATAACTTTATCGCTCGGTACGAGCCACACTCCAGAGGGTCACCTTTCCCCTTGTATAGAGGGACGAGGGTACTCAGTTCCCAACCCACTGGAATGCGGCCTTCTTTCACCACCAGATTACAGATCTCTGTCATTCTCTTCACACCCCAACTTCCTGCTGCCTTCAACATATCTCCCACAACTCCCGTCGGCCCTCCCGCTTTTCTACCTTTCATTGCTTTTATCGCTTCCTCAACTTCCTTCTCAGTTATCTTCTCTGCCGGTCCTAAAACTGGGTTACTCTCTATGTTGCCATCCCATTCATTCTCTGTATTCAACAGCATTTCCATATATCTCTTCCATCTTCCTTTAATTCCATCTGGGTCGACAACTATTTGTCCCACTTCATCCTTCAAGCAACTCACCCCCATCACATCACACCTCTCTTTCACTATCTGCTTTGCAATCCTGAATACTGCTTTCTGACCCTCTTCCGAATCCAAGCGTTCTCCGAACATTTCCCTACATGCCTCCTGCGCCTTTGCTACCTCTTTCTTTGCAGCCTTCCTGGCTGCCTAATAACTTTCATGCTCTGCTGTTTCTGCTCCCATACCCTTCGCCTTCTGCCACTCCTTGAACTTCTTCCTCTTCTTGTCAATCCTCTTTCCAACTTCATCATCCCACCACCATGTTTCCGAGTGCCTCGGGGGTCCTTTTGTCCATCCACATACCTCACCAACGGCTCCCAACAGACTAGCTTTCATTGACATCCAACCACTTTCAAGCTCAACCACATCAGCCTCGACCCTACTCAGCCTCTCTTTTAATGCCTCCCTTACTGTCACCTAACGCAGGCATTAAAGCCAGACAGGCACCCGACTAATATATCCCCTGCTGTTTTTTCGTTTTTTATCAAAAAATGAATGGGAAGGGGGAGTGTTTCAAAAGCAGAAGTACAGTGCATTCAGAAAGTATTCAGACCCCTTCACTTTTTTCACATTTTGTTATGTTGCAGCCTTATGCGGAAATCGTTTAAATTCATTTTTTTCCCTCATCAATCTACACTCAATACCCCATAATGACAAAGGGAAAACAGGATTTTAGAAAATTTTGCAAATTTATTAAAAAGAAAAAACTGTGAAATATCACATTTACATAAGTATTGTGCCTGTCGAGGCACAGCTAAAAACCACACTTGAAATTTAGCTCAGGTGCCTCCCATTTCTCTTGATCATCTTTGAGATGTTTCTTCACCTTGATTGGAGTCCACCTGTTGTAAATTCAATTGATTGGACATGATTTGGAAAGGCACACACCTGTCTATATAAGGTCTCACAGCTGACAAAGCATATCAGAGCAAAAACCAAGCCATGAGGTCGAATGAACTGCCTGCAGAGCTCAGCGACAGGATTGTGTCGAGGCACAGATCTGGGGAAGTCTACAAAAAAAATTCTGCTGCATTGAAGGTTCCCAAGAGCACAGTGGCCTCCCTAATTCTTAAATGGAAGAAGTTTGGAACAACCAGGACTCTTCCTAGAGCTGGCCGCCTGGCCAAACTGAGCAATAGGGGGAGAAGGGCCTTGGTAATAGAGGTGACCAAGAACCCGATGGTCACTCTGGTTGAGCTCCAGAGATCCTGTGTGGAGATGGGAGAAACTTCCAGATGGACAACCATCACTGCAACACTCCACCGATCTGGGCTTTATGGCAGAGTGGCCAGACGGAAGGCTCTCCTCAGTGAAAGACACATGAAAGCCCACAGATTCTTGTTTCTCACAGTCTGAGAGTCCTTTCGGTGCTTTTTTGCAAACTCCAAGCGGGCTTTCATGGAAGACTCCTGGTTGTTCCAAACTTCTTCCATTGAAGAATTATGGAGGCCACTGTGCTCTTGGGAACCTTCAATGCAGCAGAATTTTTTTGTAGGCTTCCCCAGATCTGTGCCTCGACACAATCCTGTCTCTGAGCTCTGCAGGCAGTTCCTTCGACCTCATGGCTTGGTTTTTGCTCTGATATGCATTGTCAGCTGTGAGACCTTATATAGACAAGTGTGTGCCTTTCCCAATCATGTCCTATCAATTGAATTTACCACAGGTGGACTCCAATCAAGGTGTAGAAACATCTCAAAGATGACCAAGAGAAACGGGAGGCACCTGAGCTAAATTTCAAGTGTCATAGCAAAGGGTCTGAATACTTATGTTAATGTGATATTTCAGTTTTTCTTTTTAATAAATTTGCAAAACTTTCTAAAATCCTGTTTTCTCTTTGTCATTATGGGGTATTGAGTGTAGATTGATGAGGGAAAAAATGAATTTAAACGATTTCAGCATAAGGCTGCAACATAACAAAATGTGAAAAAAGTGAAGGGGTCTGAATACTTTCTGAATGCACTGTACATACATACATTTTGTATACAGCCTGTGGCTGCTGGTTGCATCATTGCTGGGGGTGCGGCTGTGCCGCTGATGCAGTGTCCCCTGTTTCCAATAAGCTGGAACTCATTTTAGTGACCTCTGAAGGCTGACAGGCTGAATCAATCCACCTGGTGTTATTTAACAGCGCGACAGGGGCTCAAACTCAAGACCCGAAGATCCTAAGGCAGCCACCTTATCCGTTAAGCCCACCTACACCAGGTAAAAGCAGATGTGATTATTTTATTCGTACTCTGAAAAATTTTCAGTCGAAAAGCTGACATCTCTGACTCATTTGTACAATCTATTTTATGACTACACAATACACATCTTTTTCCCGGTAATTCTTGATTATTGAGAAATACAAAATTGCTTCCGTTTGAAGGAAAGAAAATAATATCTTCAAAAACAAAATTTCCACAGAAATATCTTCTTTATTTTTATGCCTCCACCCCTGAAGGTGGCCGGAGGCATGAGGTTTTAGGGTTGTCCGCCCGTCCGTCAATCCGTAAGGGGTCAACCTCGTTTTTCGCAGCAACCACATGTCCGATTACGATGAAACTTTCAGGGTAGGAGTGACACCCATGCAGAATGTTTTTATAATTGTGATGTCATCGATCACATGGTATGGCAGCCATCTTGGATTAAATGCAAATAATGAAAAAATATTTCTCAGAAACTGCTGAATGGAAAAATTTGAACTTGGCACATTGTCGAGTACTCCCAATGGGGAACAAAAGCATGATGATGACATCATAGGTAAAGTGATATACCAGCCAAAAATGTTTTAATCAAATTCCTTGTCCTAAAAATCTGAAATTGCATGCACATGATCTATGACACATTTGTGTTGAAATATTAAATTTATGACATCATAGGTCACATGGTTTGGCAGCCATATTGGATTTAACCTAAAACACACAAAAAACATATTTTCCCAAACCACCAAATCGATCTACTCGAAACTTTACGTGTCATTGACGAGGCATGGCGATTAAAAGATTATCAAGAAAACATAATTGGTCACGTGGTGTGGCAGCCATATTGGATTGAAGGAAAATATTAAATAATGATATCTCTGAAACCGCTTATCCTATCGATGTGAAATTTTACAAATACCATCTAACACCATTGTTGCATATAGTTTGAAAATGATGATGTCATAGGTCACGTGGTTTGGCAGCCATCTTGGATAGAAAAATGAACCTTATCCGATTAACATGAAACTTTACAAACGTGATCCCCTACACATACACATGCAGAGAGTACATTTTAAGGTCCTATGCCATGTGGTGTGGCAGCCATACTAGCCTGAATGAATGAAAATGAATGAATACTGAAATGAATACTAGCCATACTAGCCTGAAATCCGATAATTAAAAAAATTCCTTCTCTGAAACAGCTTCACCGATCGATGTGAAACCTGTCATGGCTGGTGAAAATGTGATACTTGAAAACAGCTGAAGGGATTTACATCAAACTTGTTTAATTTTAGGACAGTGAACGAGGTCATCTACCCGTTGTGGGACTATGCGGAGGCATATTGGCGACAGTCGCATTGCTCTAGTTTCGGTTAGCTTAAGGGTAAAGTTTATTGGATGTTATTGGTTCACGAGTTATCAAGTGACCACTATATTCGTCATGTTTGTGTGTCTGTCTGTCTGTGTGTGTGTGTCTGTCTGTCCGCAGCATAACTACCCGATGATATCATTCGATCTTGATGAAACTTGTGTGGGAGGTTGATATCATGATCTCGTTGTGTCCTGCCGAGAGTGGGCGTATTGCGCCCATTGTGGGCGGAGCCACGCCTGAAAAGATATCTTTATTGGGGGTAATCGAGTTCAAGTTACATCTTCTCCGAGAGGTTTGGTGGAATCTGACAGGGGTTTCGGTATTTGGTTAGGCCAATGTTATGTGTCTAGCCCCACGGAGCTCTATTTTTCATTTTCGTCCCAAGATCAAGGTCACATGGTCACGAAATTTAGAAAACTCGATTTTTGTTTTTTTAATTACATTGTTCGCTTCCTGATAGGGTGAAATGTCATGCATGATCTTATATTATCACATACATCATGAAATACAAGTTTTCCGACAAATTTCAGAATCTTTGACCTTTGACCTTTGAAGGTCACAAAGGTCAAAGTTTCAAAGTTGTCGGAATCGAACCGAATTTTCGGTATTGTGTAGCTAACTAACCTCATAACTGATTATACATTATTTTCTATCTCATTTCAAGGTCAGCAAACTTCGTTTGGACATTTCTGGGCCTGGCCTGGCCTGTCCGGGCCTGTTTCGGTTATAGTCCGTTCTTTGTCATTGAATACCGCTCGCTCGTGAACCATCGTCATCTCCTGACTTGTTAATTTCTACTTCTCTCACCCTCCCCTCCCACAGTGGATTGAAAAATGACCACAAAAAGGAGACTTTTCCCTTGAAACATAAAATTGAGGAGCAAATGTTTCCATGCCGTTACATAAAAATAGGTGAGTTTGCTTTTTAAAATTTATCTTTAATCTAAGTGGCACCTACAAAAAAAAAAAAAAAAAAGTTTGAATGTGTTTGATGAAGGCAGCAATAAATCTTGCAAACTTGAAGGTGAAATGGAACAAGTGTTAGTGAACACATGACAGTGATATTACACGACTGGAAATCATCCCTTCTCCAATTGAAGATTTCCAGAACCCATCATCGTGGAACTTGTATCACCAGGAGTGAATGTCTGACCTCCTCTTATCTGCTTCTCCTTCCCCTTCCTTTCCATTTTCCTCATATAAAGTTTGTGTCCACAACTTCACACCGCAATGCCAGAATATCATCTACAGTTCACCACCATCTCAGATCATCCCCCATCCAAATCCATGATTTTTTTTCTACCCCTAATAAACCTTGCCGTGGCCCCTTACCCCCCACCCCTAAGCCCTTCTTTCAAATTTCCAGTTTATCCTTCCTGAGACTTTCCTTCTGTATCCATCTTGTCCAACCCATGCATCCTCTCCTGCACCTCATTCATCCTCACACCCATTAGTTGTCCAAGTCTCCCTCTATTTCATCCTTCAACTCTGCTGTTGGTGTTTCCACCTTTTATCTCCTGTCCCTTTTGTTCTGCTGCATCCTGAGGCATTCAATGTTCCAGCTCTTCCATGAGCCATGACTGTATACGAAAATAATAAAAACCATATTGTCAAAGCTGCATTATTAGTACCAAAGTGCATTATTAGTACCAAAGTGCATTATTAGTACCTCGACCAACCATAAATATACATTGAGGTGGAGAGGGCATCTGGCGTCTGGTATTCCGGCAAACTGTTACATTATATACAGACTAGCGGATAATCCGGTTCCACGAGGCGGGAAGTAGCTAATAGGGTGTGGATTATTTAAAGGAAATGCTCAAACCATCTCAATGCTAATCTATCCCTTGATATTCTCCTAAATAGATGTCTTTTAACAATTTCCAATTTATAAAGTGGCTAATTTTGTGATTAAAAGTCGGAATCCTCTTCTCCTTCACACTTAACTGTGACGACACACCCGAGAGTCGACCACCATATTCGTACTGTCTACAAGATACATCGCGTGCGGTATGATTGAACTCAAACGGCAAATAATTGTTTTGATTTTCCACAAATATGCTCAGTCGATGCATCCGAGGTGGTTGTAGTAATATAAACCGAGATGTTTTCATGCTACACCAATGGCTGAAAGACCCTAAGTTTGCCAGAAATTGGACGAGGTTTGTCCGAAATACCCGAGTGTGGATCAGGCCGACAACAATGTTCACTTTTGTACTCGGAACATTTTACAGAGCATTTTTATGAAACAACACAGATGGCTATAGATCTTGTGGTTATCCATCACAACTGAAAGATGATGCCATCCTCATGAGGCAGTTTTTCTGAAACAACTTGCATTCGCCTCCTGGAAGGCAAATCCAACGGAAGGCAATCTCATTTCCTTTCACAAAGCCCGGAACAAGTGTGTGTCCGCCCTCAGGAGAGCCAGGAAACAATATCTCTCTACTCTCAAGACTGAGGGTACGGGTACGGGGGTAAGGCGAAGGGTATGTGGGCACAAAAAGCAGAGCATGAAAGTTATAAGGCAGCCAAGAAGGCTGCAAAGAAAGAGGTAGCAAAGGTGCAGGAGGCATCTAGGAAAATGTTTAGAGAACGCTTGGATTCAGAAGAGGGTCAGAGAGTGGTATTCAGGATTGCAAAGCAGATAGCGAAAGAGAGGTACGATGTGATGGGGGTGAGTTGCTTGAAGGATGAAGTGGGACAAATCGTTGTGGACCCAGATGGAATTAAAGGAAGATGGAAGAGATATATGGAAATGCTGTTGAATGCAGAGAATGAATGGGACGGCAACATCGAGAGCAACCCAGTTTTAGGACCGGCAGAGAAGATAACTGAGAAGGAAGTTGAGGAAGCGATAAAAGCAATGAAGAGTAGAAAAGCAGGAGCGCCAACGGGAGTTGTGGGAGATATGTTGAAGGCAGCGGGAAGTTGGGGGTGTGAAGAGAATGACAGAGATCTGTAATCCGGTGGTGAAAGAAGGCCGCATTCCAGTGGATTGGGAACTTCGTACCCTCATCTCTCTATACAAGGGGAAAGGTGACCCTCTGGACTGTGGCTCGTATCGAGCGATAAAGTTATTAGAGCATGGAATGAAGGTATTGGAAAGGGTGTTGGAGAAGAAGATAAGGAAGAAAGTGAAGATCGACGAAATGCAGTTTGGATTTATGCCAGGAAGAGGAACGACAGACGCACTTTTTATTGTAAGGCTGTTGCAGGAAAAGTATATGGAGAAGAGGAAGAAGTTGTTTCTTGGGTTTGTTGATCTGGAGAAAGCATTCGATAGAGTACCACGCGAAGTATTGACATGGGCATTGAGGAAGATAGGAGTGGAGGAATGGTTGATCAGAGTCGTGATGGCAATGTACGAGAGAGCGTGCACAGCTGTAAGGATGGAGGACAGGAACAGTGGTGAGTTTGCGGTGAAGGTGGGAGTGCATCAGGGGTCGGTACTAAGTCCACTACTATTTGTAGCTGTGATGGAGGTGCTGGCTCAGAATGTAAAGGAGGGTTTACCATTGGAGTCGTTGTATGCAGATGATCTGGTGTTGATTGCGGAAAGTATGGATGGACTGAAGGAGAAGATGAATAAGTGGAAGCATTGTATGGAGACAAAAGGTCTGAAGGTGAACATCGGAAAAACGAAGGTGATGGTAAGTGGTAAAGCATGTGGTGAGGTGGAATGACCTGGGAAATGGCCGTGTGCTGTGTGCGGGAAGGGTGTTGGAATGAACTCCATTCAATGTACAATGTGCGCTGAGCGGGTTCATCAAAAATGTAGTGGTCTAAGAGGGTCATTAACCAGTGTCGCAGCTACATTCAAGTGTAAGGTGTGCACAGAGGGAGCTGCAGATGGACGAAATGTTGAGTTGGATGTTGGAGACGGCGTGAAGCTGGAAGGTGTGAAAACATTTTGCTACCTAGGAGACATGCCGAATGGAGAAGGTGGATCAGACTTGGCAACGGTTGCTAGAGTGAGATGTGCATGGAAAAAGTTTCGGGAACTGAGTGGCGTGCTGACGAGGAGGGGAGTGTCGTTGAAGCTGAAGGGAAAGGTGTATGCTGCATGTGTGAGAAGTGTTATGATTTATGGGAGCGAGACATGGGTTATGAACATAGAGCAGCAACGAAGGCTGGAAAGGGTGGAAATGCGAATGGTTCGGTGAATGTGCTCAGTAACGTTTAGAGAGTGGAAGACAAATGATGAATTGCGAAAGATGATGGGAATAGAGCCTGTGATGGATGCTGTGAAGAGAAACAGGTTGAGATGGTTTGGTCATATGTTGAGGAAGGATGAAAGTGACTTGTTGAGAAGAGTGATGGAAATGAATGTAGAAGGAAGTGGAGGACGGGGAAGACCGAGAAAGACTTGGCTAAAGGTGGTGGAAGAAGAAATGCGGGCAAGGGGGTAAACAAGGGGAGATGCAGAAAATAGGGCAAAATGGAGAAGATTGTCATGGGGCCCGCAAGGCCAACCCCTGGTCCAGCAGGGAAAATGGCCTTAAAATGCCTGTGGTTGTTGTTGTCTCAAGACTGAACTCTCAAAACTGTCTCGCTCTTCCAAATCCTGGTGGCGTCTGGTCAAATCTGTTTCTGGTGGTTGTTCCCCCTCCATCCCCTCCCTTACCTCAAACAGCTACACATCTGACTCCGCACGTGAAAAAGCTGAATGCCTCAACTTTGTGTTTGCCTCAAAATATTGTGTCCCAAACCCGTCTCTCTCTGTACTCACCATACCCAGTCGTACCCAGCTGCTCCTGCACTCTGTGTCTTTCTCTCCTGACAAGGTGTAGAAGTTTCTGTACATCCTCGACTCTGATTCTGCAACTGGACCAGACGGCATCAGCCCACGGGTCCTAAAATCCTGCTCTGCCGCTCTTTCACACCCTCTTTCTGTTCTCTTCATCATCTCTTTTGCTCAAGGTCATCTGCCATCAGCTTGGAAATCAGCCATCATTACTGCTTTACACAAAAAATGTGCAAAAACATATCCTTGCAACTGCAGACCAATCAGCCTGCTCCCATTGATCAGCAAAGTCATGGAATCCATCATTGCTTCGGATATCAAATCCTTCCTCTTCTCCAATGGCTTGATCTCTGATCATCAATTTGGTTTCAGACCAGGTCACTCTACTCTGGACATGCTGCTTATGCTCTCTCAACAATGGATGGAGGTCCTCAATGTCAAACAGGAAATTACAGCTGTCTCCCTTGACATATCACATGCCTTCGATACGGTCTGGCACCCCGCTCTGCTCACCAAACTCTCCTCCTATGGTATCCATGGAAATCTTCACGCATGGCTTGCGGAGTTCCTCTCGGGTCGTAGTCAACGTGTGGCCCTGAATGGATTTCTCTCATCTCCCCTTCATGTTCAAGCTATAGTTCAGGCTAGAATGACGGTGGGACACTACACGGCACGGACATGACGGTGGGACACGACACAGCATGACCACAAACACAAATTGCGTCTTGGGAAAGTATGAAATGGGACAATCCTGTAACATACAGGACACTGGCTCAGCCTGCGATGGTGCCAG
This sequence comes from Myxine glutinosa, assembly GCF_964187855.1. Classification (NCBI taxonomy): domain Eukaryota; kingdom Metazoa; phylum Chordata; class Myxini; order Myxiniformes; family Myxinidae; genus Myxine; species Myxine glutinosa. The sequence goes on along the minus strand of NC_136266.1, from coordinate 47,866,253 downwards.
GACAAAGCATTTGTCACCCATTTTGTCTGTGGTATCTTGAGTGTACCTGTGTGGTGTCTGTGCTGTGTCCGTGCCATGTCCATGTCATGTCCCTGCCATGTCTGAGCTGTGCCGTGCCATGTCTCTGCCATGTTGTGTTGTGTCCATTTCTTCTGGTGTAACTGATTTATCAATAAATACAAAATTTCTCAAGAAAAACAAAACCTACCAATCTGTAGTGAACATGCGACCGGTGTTTTAACCTTCACAGACACCTCCATTGTTGCCATGTTCTTCTGAATTGCTCGCATGAGGCTCAAAACAATATGGCTCCATAATTCTCCCAAAAGCGTTTCCATCACTAATTTTGTCTCCAATAGATTCTTCACAATCTTACTAATCCGTTTTTACATAATGAGAACCTTCAGAATTGATAATGACGGTTGAATCAGTATTGGAACATTATACAGAAATGTTTTGCAGAAATGCTTACATTTTCCAGAAATCTGTATCAGAACATCCGAGCTCCAAATACACTGTTCTCTATGTGCAGTAACCATTTGGATCAAGGTGAGTTCATAGTGTGACGTCACTGGCGAAATCGAAAATCGGCACTCTGGGGGTGGGCTTTTTTCGACACTGTGATTGGCAAAAAAAAATTCAAAAGAATTTTCCTTTCAAATTAGACAATGATTAATGATTTTCAAAGGTTTTCAGAAATTCTTTTTTTTGCCTTTGGGTTCCCCTTTAAAGCAGTTTGACAGGAATGTCTTAAGACAGCATAATGGCATGGACCCATGGAAATTCCGCGTAATGTAAAAAGTGACTGAGTCATCAACCCCTTTCGCCTTCAAGACTGCATCACTCCCCCCTCCCTCCTAACTCCAAGTCTGCATCGCTCCCCCCTTCCCAACTCTAATTCTGTATTCCTCCCCCTCTCAAGGATTGACATACAGACTGATTAGACCTGTAGCGACCTCAAGCCAATATGGAAGGTTTTCAGTTTTTCATTATTTTTGTTCATTTGTTCTTTCAACACCCCCCAATTATTTGGGGGTATTAGGACAATATCCAAAGCAGTGTGACGTCAATAACTTTCCCTCGTCAAAAGCTATGACACAACCATCCAAGATTTCACGCGCCTACCATTATTGTGTCATATAGGCTTCAAGCCTACCAATTTATGGGATAATTCCTCTATGGCCCAGTAGAATTGGAATAAATCCAAGTTATATAAACACGATGTATTATATATGCACATAAGCAAAACCAATGTTTTGGCTGCATTGCATAATCTGAGTTGTTATTTTTCCGAGGCTCCAAGTAATAAAGCCAGCATTTGTGCCTATTCACCTCCCGCATTTGTTTTAATTATTTCGGAAGCAAATGAGGCTGTGCTTATACACCATAGGTTTATGTATTTCACATTTATGCCTGAAGCACACCATAGAAATCCTGCCCAACATTTTGACCCACTCATGTTTAGAATCCCATTTCGACCCATTCCTGTTTCCCATTCCCTTATTGCAAATAATTCATTGGATGTAATCTATAACTTTGTGTGTATAATCCTCTGTGTTTTGTTGAGTTTTGTACACTCGTCATCATTGTATCGTATAGGCTTAAAGCTGATATATTTTATTTTTATGTTGCACCATATTTTGATTTGATTTTATTACCGGCCAGGGACACCAGTAGTGATCTTTTTGGATTCAGATTCATTTTCTTGTGTCAACGTTTGTTGCTCCCATGAACATCATTGTTCTGTGTTCTTGCCCTTTCACGTACCTTGATGATTTATTAAAATTAGAAAAAAAAATTTGTGTTATTTTATTATGCATCTCTTTATTAATATTAATTGTTTATTAATAAAGTAGTGCCTTAATTTAATTAATAAAGTAATAAAGTAATCCCTGGTGTTGGGCTAGCGGCTAGGGTGCCGGCATAGGATCCTAGGATCCTGGGTTCGAATCTCGGTCGATCGCCGAATTAATGCCAGGGGGTTGACTCAGCCTGTCATCCTTCCGAGGTCGGCTAATTGAGTACCAGTTCACTGGTAATTCCCTGTTTGTCGTTGAAGGCGGCAAAAAGGGTTGGCGTCAGGAAGGGCATCCGGCCGTAAAACATTGCTTCAAAAAGGGGACCAAAAAACAACAACTACCACGGTCCCCGAAAAGGCCAACCCCCGCTTTGCGGGGAAAAATGGCCTCTAAACGGTGGTTTTATTAATAAAGTAGTGCCACAAGTGTGTAAGATCGCCGTCCATGTAGCGACTAGTATTGATACAGTTCCCAGTGCAGGGTTTCTATGTATGTCCGCAAACTGCGACATCTTCTTCCAAAATTCACTGGTAATGGTAATGTATTTCACTTTTCAAAAAAAAACATTTCACTGGTGATGACCAGTTGTAATGTATTTCACTGGTAATGATGTATGGTAATGATCTTAAGTATTTCACTGGTAATTCACTGATAATGTAATGTATTTGGTAATTTATGGTAATTTCACTGGTAATGTATTTCACTTCCAAAAACGCCTTTTTGCGGTTTTGAACTTCAACCCTTGCCCTGTACCTTTACCCAATTATCTACTGTTGGAAAGGTAATGGTCGATTTACTTGGTTGAAAAAACCATTGGCATGGTAACGTATTCCGTTAGAATGCACGTGAAGATGAGGGGGGAATAGAGAGGAAACAGGGGAGGGATAGGGGAGACAGGAGAGGGATAGCAGAGACAGGAGAGGGATAGCGGAGACAGGAGAGGGATAGCGGAGAGGGATAGCGGAGACGGGAGAGGGATAGCAGAGACGGCAGAGGGATAGCGGAGACTGGAGAGGGATAGCGGAGACGGGAGAGGGATAGCGGAGACGGGAGAGGGATAGCGGAGACGGGAGAGGGATAGCGGAGACGGGAGAGGGATAGCGGAGACGGGAGAGGGATAGCGGAGACGGGAGAGGGATAG
>NC_136266.1:47653313-47860813 GCF_964187855.1 Myxine glutinosa | reverse complement strand
ATTTATATATATATATATATATATTATATTTATATATATATATATTATATTTATATATATATATATTATATTTATATATATATATATTAATATTTATATATATATATATATATTATATTTATATATATATATATATATTATATTTATATATATATATATATATTATATTTATATATATATATATATATTCTATTTATATATATATATTATATTTATATATATATATATATTCTATTTATATATACTAGGGCATGCCCGTACTATATATATGCCCGTACTATATATCTATCTAAAATTATATCCCCCCCCCTCTATTTACATGAAATGGTTTGGTCCATTCGCAACGCCAAAGCGAACGGCGAACGGCTTGCGAGTACAGTGACAATCCCCCCCCTCTATTTACATGAATGGTTTGGTCCATTCGCAACGACCACAGAACCCCCCCCCCTCTATTTACATGCAATGGTTTGGTCCAAAGCGAACGGCTTCCGGAGTTTGGTAAAGAAATCGCCATCGCGTGCACAAACGCGCAGGAAAGCGAATGAATCGCAAATTCGTTTTTATTAGTTTTAAAACGTAGTTTAACGCCAACATAGTTTGCAAACGTGAAATAAATGAATACGCTCTCAAATGTGCCATCCGAGGCAGAGTGTGTCCTCCACGTTCGGCACACGCGATCGTTCGCTGCTCTCTGATTGGTTGAATCGTTTTTTGGACATAGCTCGGTAAGTAATTGTCCGATTAATATGAAACCTTGAAAAGGCACATCCTCGGGTCCCCAGCAATATACCTGGCAAGTTAAAAGTATATCGGACCCGTGGTTGTCGAGAAACAGCGGTCACAGACAAACGTACAAACGTACAGACAGAGATTACTGGAATTATAGATAGATATATATATATATATATATTATATTTATATATATTATATTTATATATATATTTATATATATATATATATATATATATATATATATATATATATATATATACATATATAATATATATATATATATATATATATATATACTGTATATATATATAGATCTGTACTACATGACCAAAAGTATGTGGACACACTTTCTAATTCGTAATTAGTGGATTTGGCTGTTTCAGCCACACCCATTGCTGAATATGAATGATCGTTTTAAGGCTATTTTCCCCCGCTAGAGCAGGGTTAGCCTTGCGGGCCCCATGACTTTATGGTTCCCTTTTTGAGGCAATGGATGACGGAAGGATGACAGGCTGAGTCAATCCCCCTGGCGTTAATTCAGCGATCGACCGGGATTCAAACTCAGGATCCTAAGATCCCAAGCCGGCACCCTAACCGCTAAGCCAACACCAGGCTTACAGACGGGTATATATAAATCAAGCAAACAGCCATGCAATCTCCATTGACAAACATTGGCAGTAGAATGGGTTGCACTGAAGAGCTCATTTACTTTCAACGTGGCACCGTTGTAGGATGCCACCTTTCCAACCAGTCAGTTCGTCAAATTTCTGACCTGCTAGAGCTGCCCTGGTTAACTGTAAGTGCTGCTATTGTGAAGTGGAAACGTCTAGGAGCAATAACAGCTCAGCTGCGAAGTGGTTGGGCACACAACTCACAGAACTGGACCGCCGAGTGCTGAAGCATGTAGCATGTAAAAATCGTCTGTCCTCGGTTGCAACACTCATTACCGAGTTCCAAACTGCCTTTGGAAGCAACGTCAGCACAAACAACTGTTCGTCGGGAGCTTCATGAAATGGTTTCCATAGCCGAGCAGCCGCACACAAGCCTAAGATCACCATGCGTAATGCCAAGCTACGGCTGGAGTGGTGTAAAGCCGCCGCCATTGGACTCTGGAGCAGTGGAAACGCGTTCTCTGGAGTGATGGATCACGTTCACCATCTGGCAGTCCGATGGACGAATCTGGGTTTGGTGGACGCCAGGAGAACGCTACCTGCCCAAATGCACAGTGCCAACTGTAAAGTTTGGTGGAGGATGAATAATGGTCTGGGGCTGTTTTTCATTGTATGGGCTGGGCCCCTTTGTTCCAGTGGAGGGAAATCTTAATGCTACAGCATACAATGACATTCTAGACTATTGTGTGTTCTCAACTTTGTGTCAACATTTTGGAAAGGCCTTTTTCCTGTTTCAGCATGGCAATGCCCCCTTGCAAAAAGTGAGGTCCATACAGAATGGTTGTCGAGATTGGTGTGTAAGAGCTTGACTGGCCTGCACAGAGCCCTAATCTCAACCCCATCAAACACATGCACATGCATACCTAATCAATAGATGGATCCAAACACAACTACCAGTGTCTTTTGTTCAAAATATTCATGCAGGCAACCTCAGGCTATAGTTTTGAAATGCTCTTGGCATAAAACTTTTCACTTTGATTTATATCGCTTTGTTTGTAAGTTTTCCTTTGTATTTGTTTTGTAAAATTGTTTAAAGGCATCTTAAATCTAATTTTGTCTTCTTAAAACCAGCTTCAACTTCACTCAAATTCACTCAAAAACCAGCTTCACTCAATATTGCAAACTGCACTTCCATTTCACAAAAAGCTGGCTGTAGTTGGGGAAGATGCATATTATATGTTTCAGCTACACGATGAGTTGGTGGTGCGACTTTCATTTGTCAGAAAACCTTCAGACGGTCGCATTGGATTTGTCAGCGGCATTCGGAATGCCGCTGACCGGCAGAGAAGATAACCGAGAAGGAAGTTGAGGGAAGCGATAAAAGCAATGAAGAGTAGAAAAGCAGGAGGGCAATGGTGATGGCAATGTACACACACGCAGACACACACATGTGCAGAGCACACCAGACACACACACACACACACACACACACACACACACACACACACACACCACACACACACCATGCAGACACACACACACACACACATGCAGACACACACACACACACACACACACACACACACACACACACACACATGCAGTTGTGGGAGATATGTTGAAGGCAGCGGGAAATTGGGGTGTGAAGGGAATGACAGAGATCTGCAATCTGGTGGTGAAAGAAGCCGCATTCCAGTGGATTGGGAACTGAGTACCCTCGTCCCTCTATACAAGGGGAAAGGTGACCCTCTGGACTGTGGCTTGTATTGAGCGATAAAGTTATTGGAGCAATGGAATGAAGGTATTGGAAAGGGTGTTGGAGAGGAGGATAAGGAAGAAAGTGAAGATTGACGAAATGCAGTTTGGATTTATGCCAGTAAGAGGAACGACAGGCACGCTTTTTATGTGAGGCAGGTGCAGGAGAAGTATATGGAGAAGAGGAAGAAGTTGTTTCTTGGGTTTGTTGATCTGGAGAAAGCATTTGATAGGGTTCCACGTGAAGTAGTGACATGGGCATTGAGGAAGTTAGGAGTGGAGTAATTGTTGATCAGAGTGGTGATGGCAATGTACAAAAGAGCGCGCACAGCTGTAAGGATGAAGGACGGGAACAGTGGTGAGTTTGAGGTGAAGGTGGGAGTGCATCAGGGGTCGGTACTAAGTCCACTACTATTTGTAGCTGTGATGGAGGTGCTGGCTCAGAACGTAAGGAGGGTTTACCGTGGGAGTTGTTGTATGCAGATGATCTGGTGTTGATTGCAGAAAGTATGGATGGACTAAAGGAGAAGAAGAACAAGTGGAAGGAATGTATGGAGACAAAAGGTCTGAAGGTGACTATCGGAAAAACGAAGGTGATGGCAAGTGGTAAAGCATGTGGTGAGGTGGAAAGAACTGTGAAGTGGCCGTGTGCTGTGTGCAGAAGGGTGCCGGAGTGAATTCCATTCAATATACAATGTGTGCTGAGTGGGTTCATCAAAAATGTAGTGGCTTGAGAGGGTCATTAACCAGTGTGGCAGCTACATTCAAGTGTTAAGGTGTGCACAGAGGGAGCTGCAAATGGAGGAAATGTTCAGTTGGATCTTGGAGACGGCGTGAAGCTGGAAGGTGTGAAAACATTTTGTTACCTAGGAGACATGCTGAATGGAGAGGTGGATCAGGACTCGGCAACGGTTGCTCGAGTGAGATGTCATGGAAGAAATTTCGGGAACTGAGTGCCGTGCTGACGAGGAGGGGAGTGTCGTTGAAACTGAAGGGAAAGGTGTATGCTGCATGTGTGAGAAGTGTTATGATTTGTGGGAGCGAGACATGGGTAATGAACGTAGAGCAGCAACGAAGGCTGGAAAGGGTGGAAATGCGAATGGTTCGGCGGATGTGTGGAGTATCGTTGAGAGGAAGACAAATGATGAATTGCGAAAGATGATGGAATAGAGCCTGTGATGAATGCTGTGAAGAGAAACAGGTTGAGATGGTTTGGTCAAGTGTTGAGGAAGGATGAAAGTGACTGGTTGAGAGAGTGATGGAAATGAATGTGGAATGGAAGTAGAGGACGGGGAAGACCGAGAAAGACTTGGCTAAAGATGGTCGAAGAAGAAATGGGGGCAAGGGGGTTAACAAGGGGAGATGCAGAAAATAGGGCAAAATGGAGAACATTGTCATGGGGACCGCAAGGCTAACCCCCGCTATTGCAGGGAAAATGGTCTTAAAATGCCTGTTGTGTTGTGTATATTCGGAATAGTCCGTTCAACAACCACGCGGAAACAGACACAGTAATTCTTTACTTTTTACAGAGGAATCCTGTTTCATTGTGCAGTTCTTTTATTAGGGAGACGCCATCATGGATGTTTTCATTTTGTTGAGTTGTACAATGACGTCAACCTCGGAGGGGAGCCTGGTCAGTCCTGATATCTCGTATCGGGGCAAGACACATTGGTTGTCACAGGCAACAAAACGGCGATACAGTGTAGAGATGAGATTGACCGCCACTGTTAATGCCTTGCATATGCAACATGGTTGAGGTCTTGGTTATGAGAATGTAACGGTCTGAAAAGATTGCTCTTATTCAGCGTTTGTTGGCTAAATTTGCATTTGACGTTAGGCCACACAGAGCATCCCATAGGGCCTTTTTAGATGACTTGTTCACAGCACAAGGAGGTGCATCAACTTATCGGGAATACTATTGTGCTGAAAAAAATAATTTGTACTAAAAACATACTTCAAAGGGCATGTGTCCTGAAGTCGATTACCTTTGAGTATTTATTGATTTGTATCTTAGCACTAATAATTTTTCCTCGTCTTTAATTTTGAGTTTGTATTTGTGAAAACCTACGTGGAATTTCAACTCGGTGGCAGCTCAAGTATGCAGTGCTCTGAAGGCACGAGTGAGATACCAACATGCATGGAATAGGTATTCATCAGAGAAGACAAAGGCAATAAAAAGCATGTTTGTGTATTTTTGCTAAAACTCAGCCAAACCAATTATAGCTCTTGCATTGTAAGGGAAGCCAACTTTTCGACATGGTCCAGAATTGAATTATTATTTTTCTAAGGTTTCTCCAGGCTCTGGAGGACCTGCTACGCACACGCAGACACACACACACGCAGACGCAGACACACACACACGCAGATACCCACACACACGCAGACACACAGACACACAGACACACACACACAGACACACACACATGCAGACATGGTACACACGCAGATACCCACACACATGCAGACACACTCACACTCACACACCCTCATGCACTCTCACACCCTCATGCACTCTCACACCCTCATGCACTCTCACACCCTCATGGCCTCTCACACACTCATGCACACACTCACTCACACACACACACACACACACACACACACACACACACACACACACACACACACACACACACAGATACACACACACACACACACACACAATAGACAAGTACTTCAGTTGACCTTGAAATCTTCCTCATCAAGGTATGCCAACTCCCTTGATTATCTGTGCACCATACTCCAAATGCTAATCATTAAGTGAGGAAGCAGCACATATCATTTTTTAAAAAGTCTTTGCTATGGCTTGGCCAGAATCTGTCTGAATGCACTTTCTGTCCTCCTGGACTCAGCGGAGACACTTTAAACACAATGCCACTGAGACTGGTCTAAACCCAGCGGTTGCGAACATTGATCATCACACAGACCTATGATTTCATCAACCGGTAATAATAATATGGATATTTTGTCAATGCTAATTTATTACTGTGATATCTTAACAACATCAGTTTTGCAAGTGTGTGTATCTGCTTAATGCTGAAGTGACTCAACAGATCCACGTCATATCCGCTCATGGACCATTAAGTAATGATTTTGCCAAAAGCCATTTGACAACCTTAGAAAAATGCTTATTATAGGTTCGCTACTTGTGATCTTAAAATTAATTCATTGCCAGTGATTCTAAATTATTCGACGTAATGATTTCTATGAAAAATAACATACATGCTTCATGCCTTCTTAATGAAGGCTTTTTGACAGCCGCAAGTGAGAATAAGAAGCTGTTGTTGCAAGTTGTTATTTATATATATATATATATATATATATATATATATATATATATATATATATATATATATATATATATATATATATATTCGTTGATGGTGATATCATCGTGATGATATCATCGTTTTGGAAGTTTAACCAGGAATGGGTTTATGGAAGAACGTGTGCATTCTGCAGCAGATAGGGTCGTAACACGTGTGTTGCATGGCATTTTTTTTTTTTAATTGGTGCCCATCTACATGTACATTTTCTATACCAGACCTGGAGTCCATTACAATTGCAGGTCATGTTTTTACTTGAATTGTTGTTACCTCTGCCGCCGAAGGTGGACAGAAGTTATGTTTTCACCCATATTTGCTTGTTTGTCTGTCTGTCTGTGAGCATATTTCATAAGGTTATGGACAGATTCGGACGAAACTTGGTGGACAAGTTGGGTGTGACAAGGATGAATTTATTCGATATTGGTGAAGGTCTGGATCCAGATGCGAGAATTTTTTATTTTTTATTTCAAGTGATTGTTCATCATTGAGTGGTGGGGTTAAAATCTATATATAGCAATATATCGATATTTCAAAAAGTTGTGGACTGATTATGACAAAACTTGGTGGAGAAGACTGTTAGGTGGCAAGAACAAGCCGAATAGATTTTGGTTTCGGTCTGGATGCAGATCCGACCTATCAGTGCGATACAAAACAAACTGTTTCGCCTGGTGGAGGTATTGTACATGTAGTTGTGCATGTTGTACATTTAGTTGATCATGTTCCAATTAACCCTAGGTATACGGTATTATATATTACTAGTGAGATACCAGTGATACGCACGGGTGGGAGGCCAGAAGCAAACAGGCAATGCAGATACGGCGAATGCTAAAGCATGAAACCAATAAATTATTCCTGCAGCACCTTCAGTCGCACGTCAGACATGGACAGCAAGTTCGTGAAGGACTTCCATGAAAAACGTACCCATTCGCAAACAAACGTGTACATTCACGAATCGAAACATCAATTGTGGGTCCGTGGCAAATCTGCATATGGCGATCCATGAGGTTCACGTTTAGAGAGTAGAAACCATCATGGCATGTCGTTATTCACTTGAACTCGATATCTCTTTTTTTCATTCCAAACAGCATAACTCCAATCACAAAATAAACTTTTAACAACATTGTTAATGTTTCCTTCATTGTAAAAACTACCAAGTCAACAGTTATAAGGATTTTGAGCCGATAGGTGTTACGGCCTCGGCAAGATCGATGGAGACAGCGATCTGTTAGCTTATACACCGCCCAAATAGCTATGTGGAATTCTCTCATGCAGAGATTAAACCCACATCGTTTGAACTTTGGCCGAGGTCATTATTTACTTTTAATGGTGTTTATATACGAATCCAAAAGGAGATAATTGGTTTTGGGTCATCCTTTCCGCATATCTCGTGGGATTGTGAGTTGGAGAGACAATCGTGATGGCGGGGAGGGGTTGGCATTCTCTCAAGCAGGGATTCGCCCCATGTCCTTATAAAAGGTCTTTGTCCGAGGTCACCAAGTCCGATCAGTGCAGCCAATCGGTGCAGCCGTGCAGCGATCGGTGCAGCCGTTTGTGCGGCACCTGGGAAAATAACGTTATGCGGGAGTCCAAACCTGAAAATGCTGAAGGCCAAAGCTGAAATTGGAAAAACAATATAGCCTATTTTACTCTAGGGGATCCCAGGATAACCCACCCAAAATTTTGTTGCGATCGGTTCAGCCGTTTTTGCGTTACCTTCGAACGGATGGGCAGACAGACAGACAGACAGACGGACGGACATTTGGTGAATTATAGTAAGATGGTATATGTAGAGGTCACCTTATTATGCACAGAGAGCAAAAGTTTCTTCTGAACACCTTCCGTTGAGACCATTAAGTGTTTCACACCAGCCCACCTTACATGATCCTTTGAAGCACTGGTAGTTGAAGGCTTTGCCTCATGCACTTCATTTCACGATACTTTTTCCATTGGTGAAGTGCTGTATGATTATTGTTAAATTGATTAACCTCTGGTTCTGTTGTGTGTTGTTCATTACTTTGCTTTCTTGACTCAGTGTTGGTTTATGTGATGTTGTTAAAAACTGAGTTTTGATTGATCCATGTTGTTGTTTTCTTTTTCTTCTTCTTTCAGTTCCCATCCTATCATGGGGTCCGAGTTTCAACTTCAGTATTTGGTACGTGGAGCTTCAAGGCATCGATGATTCTGAGGTTGTTTTTCCTTGCTTGCACTGGTACACAAAGGTATGAATACCAAACATTACTGCCGACGCTTGACAATTCACAATGGTTCTTGTTTCAGTTATTCTATTATCGATTGTCACAATTGATTTACCAACATCACATCTGCTTTTTCTCTTGACGATACTTTAAATACCAGTACCGGGAACGAGAGGCCATCCGGTTATGCTTAAAGCATTTCCGACAGCACAACTACACAGAGGCGTTTGAGTCACTGCAGAAAAAAACTCGCGTCGCTTTGGAGCATCCAACGCTGACCCAGCTTCACGAGAGGCTTGTAATTAGAGGGGACTTTTCTGCCTCTGAACACCTCATTGAGAAGGCCGTGAATGGTAAGGATGGTGCTTGTGTGGGCTACTGTGCATATTTAGGCATAGCAAACTACCATAAAACCTAGACTATAACGTGCACTTTTTTTACCCAAAAATCTTTTTAAAGTTAGAGGTGCGTACTATACATAGGTCAAATTTTTTTGTTAGTTTTTTTCAGATTGAAACGATCCTCGAGGACGTCTTCGAAAACGGAAGTGGCAATACTCAAAGAATAACAACAAAGAATAGCTAGATGTTTAATATAGAATATATAATCTGTAAGTTCACAATCATGAAGATCATCGACAGATCGTACTCGTGCTCCTTCCGTAATTTGATGATAAATTGCTGAAACTATTTCAGTTTTGCGTTGAAGTCAGCCAGGAGCTTCTGCGCGATCGTCGTTCGACGACGGACGGAGAGACTGTGCCGCTTCATAAAACGATCTCCCCATCCACGTGACGCCTTGAAGGTGACCATGTTTGGCAGCGTCTTCGCAAGCATGACGGCTTTCACACGCACCTCCGAAATGCCTACGTCACCACCTTGTTGCCGACGATCTGTGAACCATTAGAGCAGTTTGGCCTCGAGCTCAGGATGGGCGACCGCATAACCCTGTTCGGCAATTTTGCTTCGTGGGAGCGACTGCTCCTTCTGTCGTGTCCATAGTCTGATGTTCACCTCAGATATTCCGTCGAATTCCCGCCCAGCAGCTCTGTTGCCGCGATCTTCAGCGTATCGAACAATGTTTAGTTTTTGAGCCGCGGTGTATGATCGTCGTCGAGAACTCATGGTTAATTAATTATTATTCGTAATTAATATGACTTCTGCCATTTATTTAATATGCGCTGCTATGTTTAAACTTTGGGCAATCACAACTGAATATCATGATTGATACAATTTATGACTGTCGTAAATGTAGATCCTTGACCTGCCGTGATAATCTTTCATTAGTGCCGCTCTGGTCAACTATTACGAAATCGTGGCCGACAGTCGTGGTTGAGATGGTCTTCGCCGTTTTTGACAGATGTAATAACATATTTGACGTCGATATTTTTTTCATTTGAGTGCTGAAATTGGGGATGCGTATTATATATAGGTCTATAGATTTTTACACCGCAACAAAAGTCCAAGTTGGGGGTGCGCGTTATACACAGGGGCGCGTTATAGTCGAAGTTTTACGGTACTTCTCCATATTATTTTGATGTCCATAAGGATTCATGAAGTTGAGATTAAATTGAGAAAGATTGCCCCCGTGGCTTTATATATTAGGCCATGGGGCAGATATGGTCCTCGTGCACCCCCCCCCCCCCCCCCCCCCCACAACTCTACCACCCCATATATTTTTGCAGTTCACTGGTAATTCCCTGTTTGTCGTAAAAAGGCGACAAAAAGGGTTGGCGGCAGGAAGGGCATCCGGCCGTAAAACATTGCTTCAAAAAGGGGACCAAAAAAACAACAACCACGGTCCCCGAAAAAGGCCAACCCCCGCTTGCGGGGAAAAATGACCTCTAAAGGTGTTGTTTTTTGTTTTTTTTTACTATTCATTTTTCACACATATTTGATGGTACCCTTAAAATATATCTTTTCCGTGTCGTTATGTTCCCTGAGATGGCTGAAAGTGGTCTGAGTTATATAAGTTATATATCATCTGAAAGGTAATTATCTGCTGGTCATTATAAATGGCATATATTTTAGATTTAGTGTTACCATTGGCCTCAAAAATCAAGTCGAACAGCTATGCTATACCCCATGTTTCGCTGTGCCAACGTAACACAGACTAAGATATTCGAACTTATATCTTCAATCCAGCCACACTAGACTTGATTGACATTAACAACAACTTTCTGGACATTCTTCATAAAAATACCTTTCATTTGATACCAAATATGTCTTCTTACCAGTAAACATCTATCAGATATGACACTGTAAACAGACCGCAGGTGTGCCGACAATCGCCGCATATGCTTCTCAGATGATCCATGTGGTAACACTGTGCTAACTTTCAACACAATTAAATATGAATTGCTAAATTCACACACAATCACACCTTATTTGTTATAGTATAACAACATTGCTGCTTTCTAGCTGAGCAACATACAATGCTCTCAAGTCTGATAGTTTCACAACCTTGTGGCTATGTAGCACCTCCTTATCTACAACATCACAAACTACTTCAAAAGCTTTCTTGTGAACTTCTTCTAGTTCTAGCTGATGCTAGATTCCAGCTGATGTTCTAGCTGATGCTAGATTCTAGCTGATGTTCTAGCTGATGCTAGATTCTAGCTGATGTTCTAGCTGATGCTAGATTCTAGCTGATGTTCTAGCTGATGCTAGATTCTAGCTGATGTTCTAGCTGATGCTACATTCTAGCTGATGCTAGATTCTAGCTGATGTTCTAGCTGATGCTACATTCTAGCTGATGTTCTAGCTGATGCTAGATTCTAGCTGATGTTCTAGCTGATGCTAGATTCTAGCTGATGTTCTAGCTGATGCTAGATTCTAGCTGATGTTCTAGCTGATGCTAGATTCTAGCTGATGTTCTAGCTGATGCTACATTCTAGCTGATGTTCTAGCTGATGCTACATTCTAGCTGATGTTCTAGCTGATGCTAGATTCTAGCTGATGTTCTAGCTGATGCTAGATTCTAGCTGATGTTCTAGCTGATGCTAGATTCTAGCTGATGTTCTAGCTGATGCTACATTCTAGCTGATGTTCTAGCTGATGCTACATTCTAGCTGATGTTCTAGCTGATGCTAGATTCTAGCTGATGTTCTAGCTGATGCTAGATTCTAGCTGATGTTCTAGCTGATGCTAGATTCTAGCTGATGTTCTAGCTGATACTAGATTCTAGCTGATGTTCTAGCTGATGCTAGATTCTAGCTGATGTTCTAGCTGATGCTACATTCTAGCTGATGTTCTAGCTGATGCTAGATTCTAGCTGATGTTCTAGCTGATGCTAGATTCTAGCTGATGTTCTAGCTGATGCTAGATTCTAGCTGATGTTCTAGCTGATGCTACATTCTAGCTGATGTTCTAGCTGATGCTAGATTCTAGCTGATGTTCTAGCTGATGCTAGATTCTAGCTGATGTTCTAGCTGGTAAATTTCTGAATAGTAGCGAGTGGTTGACAAAGCTGCTTCATTTGCAACATGCATGTATTCCTGTAACTAAATCGAGGTAAAGTGTGACTTAATAATATATTGTCAAGTAACAATGAGCAATTGAATGATATTTCACTTTCCCTCCATGACTGACAATGTCGATCAACGCGATCATTTCGTGCAGTTATCGCGATTGTCGGCATACCTGCATTCTGTTTGAAGTGTCATATCTGATAGATTTTTATTGACAAAAATACACATTTGGTATTAAATGAAAGGTATTTTTATGAAGAATGTCCAGACATTTGTTATTAATGTCAATCAATTCTAGTGCGGCTGGATTTGAAATATTCGTTTGAATATCTTAGTCAGTGTTAGTTTGACACAGCGAAATATGGGGCATAGCTGTTCGACTTGATTTTTGAGGCCAATGGTAACACTAAATCTAAAATATATGCCATTTATAATGACCAGCAGATAATTACCTTTCAGATGATATATAACTTATATAACTCGGACCACTTTCAGCCATCTCAGGGAACATAACGACACGGAAAAGATATATTTTAAGGGTACCATCAAATATGTGTGAAAAATGAATAGTAAGAACCAGTTTATTTACTGATACCAGTTGATTTCATGTTGAGGGGACCCTAGTGCTTCAAAAATATATGGGGTGGTAGAGTTGTGGGGGGGGGGGGGGGGGGGGTGGGGGGGGAGGGTGCACGAGGACCATATCTGGCCCATGGCCTATATTGAGTTTGCATTGTGTGCAAGATGAAGAATCTAGTGGCTTGAAGCTTTCTGAAATTTGTGCACAAGAATTGTACAGTGAGAGAGTTAGAACAATGTATGGAATCAGCAGAACGTTGCTTAAGGTATGTTGACCGCTGTGGGAAGCAAGAAGCGTCGTTTCGGGCATTAGCTCCTTGTCAGAGCAAAAAAGCAGCAATTCATCTTTACACCGCTTGAAGATTTTTTTATATTTTTTTATTTTTTATTTTTTTTGTATACAAGATCGAGGCTCGTGAAAGAGCTAACATTAATCACACAAAAAGGCAAACCGACACACAAAACACAAAAAACAAGGGGAGCGGCAGACAAGATGGGGAGAGAGGGGGAAGGACACAAAAGAGAGGGGGAAGAGGGGGAAGGACACAAACACAACATTTGAGAGCAGGGACATCGGGAGGACTTGGGGGGAGGTGGGAGAGGAATAAAACATATGAACACTGCAAGGACTCTGGGGTGAATTACCAGGGGTAGAAAAGATCAAGGTTAAGATCACTGGGAAGCAACGTGAATTGTCTATGTGATCGTGCTTTGACTAAAAAAAAATCACACCCATGTCCGAAGGAAGCGATGCATTTTGGCAGTATGTGTGCAATCCATGCAAATTAAAGGATCTCCAGATGCTTACAACTTTAGAACCCTTCAGAATTGCCCTTAAGAACCCACTAGAATTACCCTTTGGAACCCATTAGAATCACCCTTTAGAGTTACCCTTTGGAGTTACCCTTTGGAGTTACCCTTTGGAGTTACCCTTTGGAGTTACCCTTTGGAGTTACCCTTTGGAGTTACCCTTTGGAGTTACGCTTTGGAGTTACGCTTTGGAGTTACGCTTTGGAGTTACGCTTTGGAGTTACGCTTTGGAGTTACGCTTTGGAGTTACGCTTTGGAGTTACGCTTTGGAGTTACGCTTTGGAGTTACGCTTTGGAGTTACGCTTTGGAGTTACGCTTTGGAGTTACGCTTTGGAGTTACGCTTTGGAGTTACGCTTTGGAGTTAGCCTTTAGAGTTAGCCTTTAGAACCCTTGAGAATTACAATTTAGAACCCTTTAGAATTAAACACGGTAGGTTAGAAGGGTTCTTCTTCCTCATTTTTGGATGGACGGATGGAAGGAAGGACATGTTCAAATATTGAAGTGTCTTCACCGCTTAAAATTTTTGAGCGATTGAATACTTTTCTTCCACCTGTGACATTTTCCTTCTCATATACAATCACTCTTGTATAATCTTTTCAAAATACGTTCAAAAACTGCAGTGTAAAAAGCTTTGTTGATGAAATACTTCCACAATTTGAATCGGTACTTCTCTCTTGTTCCATTTTATCATTCATTTTTAAAATGAAATTTTTGAAGTAGACATTTATTCATTTATTACTTGCGAAATCAAAGGTTTTCAAGTATATTGGTTGGTCTTGTGCGTTATTCTCTGTTTGTCTGTCAATCGCCTGCAGGTCACAATTTTAAACCGATCTTCACAAAACTTCACCAGATGGTAGAGTTGGTCATAAGGAAGCAGCCTATTGATATTGAGGTCAAAGGTCATCTTGAGGTCATATTTCTAGAATTGTCATTTTTCATCCAATTGTCTTGAAAATTGAACAGCATTTGTATATTGAGTCACTAAATTGAGAAACCAACTGGTTTTGAGGTCAAAGGTCAACGCAAGGTAAAACTTCTTATATCATCAATCTTCATCTGAAAAATCATCAATTTTAATCCGATTGACCGGAGCTATGATTAAGATCGTCAATTTTAATCTTAATGAAATGGTCAATTTGATGTAACCATAGCAATTTTTTATTTTGGGGAAGGTTGGATTTTGCAAGTACCATGCTCTGCATGACGTCTTTCCTGTTTATTTATTCCTTGGGTAATTATTGAAATTCCTGTAATCCATGTTGGAACTTGATTAAATGCTAGTGCGTTTATACAGTTGTGTTCACATCAAAGCCATTTGTAATGAATGCTATTTTCTTGTGACCTTTGTTCCTAACCAAAATTGTCTAGATGGTTTGTTCACACATTACATCAGCCAGCAGGATTACAAGCCTCGCTGGATGCAGATTATTCCAAAGTCTTACAAAGGTAAGCTTTAGATTATGCCATTTGCTTCCAATTTTAGGAATTCATATTTACCCTCGCCAGAGAAGAGGGTATTGCATTTGAGTCCGTTTGTTTGTTTGTCTGTTTGTCCGCACAGACTAAATATGATTTTCTCTGCAACCGTTGGTCCGATTGACAGGAAATTTTCACCATAGGTGCACTTCCAATTTTTAAATGTTAATTATGATATAGGTCACGTGGTTTGGCCGCCATCTTGGAAAAACCGAAAAAACTTGCATCTCTATATCTCTGAAAGCGCTGAATAGAAAAAATTGAGACATGGCTCATTGTAAGGAACTCTCCATGGGGAATAAAATATGTTGATGTCATAGGTGCCTCCATTATAACGTCATAATTCGACAAGTACAAAACTTCATCCGATCAAGATTAAATTTATTGAGCATCATCTAGGGATAAATTGTTGGAGAAAAAAAAATAACAATGACTTCACCGGTCATGTGGTTCGGCCACCATATTTGTTTTAACACAAAAGCCTTAAAAAACAACAACACAGAAAACACGTCCTGGCGAGGGTCTGCAGTCTTTGATATGCTCTTTTTTGTGTTCTACCTATTGTGGGGTGAAGGTGGTGGGGATGTAACTTGAGACTAAAAAACGTTGTGGAAAGATGAGATCAAGACATTCGAGAAAGATAAGGGAGAATGAGGGATGTAGGAGTAAAATGGATGGAGAGAGAAAGGGGTGGGGGACATGTACGAGATGTGCTGGGAGGAGGTAGTAAAAGATAGTCATATTTAATGATGACATATTTGAAGTCATCACAGAGTACGGTACTGTAGTACCCCATATGTAGGTATGGCACAGGAAAATGAATTGGTGCCCCATAAAATGTGTACAAAATAATATGCTGAAAAGCTACTGTTGAGTGAAGTCATAAGCCTTCAAAAGCCATACCTTTTAATTCTCTAACATTTTCATAACTAACAAGAATGAAAAAGACGCCACACTACATCGCTAAAGTACCAAATCAAGGGATCGCAAAATCGCCGAATTGTTAAATTGTTGATAAATTTGTATTTTTAATAGGTTACAGAGTATCATCCAGCCAAGCCCAATAATGGCTGGAGCAAATACAATTATTCCAACGGAAGGAAGCAACATTCTTTCTTGGGCATTGTACCCATACCATAACAAACATTTTTTGTCGAATTTAAAAAAATAAGACAACTACAATACACCACAACCTGTTGAACACCATTTACGCATGCGCAGATTTAATAAAACTCTGCCGTAAAATTCACTGTCTCCTGTTTTTCTGCCGTAAAGTCTGTCGTCGATTGCAAGGCCATGTAAATTGGAACGGGATGCATATAGGTTAGGAGTTTTTCTGCCGTAAAGTCTGTCATCGATTGCAAGGCCATGTAGATTGGAAAGTACGACAAAATGCATAACTTCCAGAGGAAAAGGGTCCCGAACGGTCTGCTGATGCTTTCATTGAGGTTCACACGGGGTCCTACCGGTTATTGAAAAGAGCATTGTAAATTCACCTTTCCATATACCGTATGCATTCTATTGCTCAACCCAATCATGCAGTACCTCCTCCTTATGTAAATAGATGTGATCATGTGGCCCCTTTATAAGGCATCTATTTATTACATGTATACAAGGTAGGGTTGGGCTAGCGTAATGTATGTATACATTACATGTATACATACAAGTCCCTGGTGTTGGGCTAGCGGCTAGGGTGCCGGCTTAGGATCCTAGGATCCTGGGTTCGAATCCCGGTCAATCGCTGAATTAATGCCAGGGGGGTTGACTCAGCCTGTCATCCTTCCGAGGTCGGCAAATTGAGTACCAGTTCACTGGTAATTCCCTGCTTGTCGTTAAAGGCGGCAAAAAGGGTTGGCGTCAGGAAGGGCATCCGGCCGTAAAACATTGCTTCATAAAGGGGACCGAAAAACAACAACAACCACAGTTCCCGAAAAAGGCCAACCCCCACTTGCGGGGAAAAATGGCCTCCAAAGGTGTTTTTTTTTTTTTTTTTATATACACGGTAGGGAGGGCATTGGAAATTGAGAGAGGAAATTGGAAATTCCAACATTGAAAAAAGGAACAGAAGGGAAGAGGATAGTGTTGTGTCCTGTTGTTACATTGACGATGTAAATGCCCTTTTGATTTTGGACATGACAGGATGCTCGTAAAGGGGTGGAGAAAGCAACGTGGAGAGAGGGAAATGGCGGATTGAATAAAGGCTGTTATCTCACTTCGGTGGTCCAGATCATTGGCTAATTAAGCGGCACACAGATAGGAATGAAGGTATATCTTTATTGTGTACATATAGGTTGGGAGTAAATTGAGGAAAAGAAGAGAATATATGACGTTATGAGAAGGTAAGGAGTTGAGCGGAGTTTGGGAGAGAAGCGGAGGAAGATTGAAGAGGAAGATATAGGAGTATGGGGATATAATAGAAGGGAAGGAGCACAGAAATTAGAGAGGGTAAAGAAAAATTATGCTATATTGGCATACAAAGTAAATAGATGACTCCAAAAGTGAAGGACAACAGGGTAGCAGAATGTCTGAGTGGAAAGAGAAGGGACGGGAATATTGGACGGAATATTAAGGGAACTGGGGAAGGAACTTGTATGAGATATATCGTTGAGGAGGGTGAGGGTCGGAGTATTCCCCATGTAAACACCACTCAAAATAATTTACTGCTTGATGTCATTGGCATCCAGATCGAGGAAAATTAAGTTCAATGTCAAACTTTTTTTTAATGAAAAGAACATGTGGGGATGGAATCCCCCAAAACAATTAAACAAGATAGGAAGGAACGAAACGGCAGGGATGACACTACAATCCAACACCACAATCATTTTACGGGTTGCCATCACAACATATTTTGACATTTTGCGAATCAAATTTTGCGAAATCACCAAAATTTAATCAATTTTTCCTTGTCACACACCCAATCTGTCCACCAAGTTTGTCCAAATCCATCCACAACCTCTTGAGATATCATGCTGTGTATCGTTTTTTTGCCCTATCTTAATGGTGAAGAATCACTTTAAAAAATTTTGGATCCAGGATCCGGATTCGAATCTTCACCAAAATATAACAATTTCATCCTTGTTGCATACCCATTACCCAACCTCTCCTCTAAAATTCGGCCGAATCCGTCCACAACTTTTTGAAATATCCTGTTCACAGACAAGCAGACAGACAGGGGTGAAACATAACCTCCATCCACCTTCGGTGGTGGAGGTGGAGGTAATGAGAGCCAGACTGGAATCTGTCCCGGGTCTTGTAGTAGGGTCTGCCAGGAAAGAAAGCTCCCCCAAAGTAGCAGCTTTCAGCACCCCAGGTCTCAGCTTCAGAAGTTCATCAGGTTCAAAGCAATGTCCCAGACTTGTGGTGTTATAGCCCCCGACTTTCTTTGCAAAACCACAAAATTCCCCCCAACCAACTTCCCTCCAAACTCCACCCCCCCCCCCCCCCCCCCATTCCCCCATTCCCCCATTTTTTGAAATAGCTTCATTGTGCCATTCTCCATCCCTCCGCCTTCCCCATTACTCTATAAAAGTCAACAATCCATGCATTTACAGCATCGCCCGAGGCCAAAAATTGCAAGAAATGCAAATGTACATTATTCCGGTGATTCATACTTTTTTTTTTATTACAGTGCCTATAGAAAGTCTACACCCCCTTTAAAACTTTTAAGCTTTTGGTGCCTTATAACCTGGAAATTGCATAAAATCAAACTTTTTCCACCTTTATTTCCACATCGTAACCCACAACTTCCAAGTGAAAAACAAATTCTACAAATTTCAGAAAATTTATTAAAAATACATAACTAGAATATCTTGGTTGGATAAGTGTCCACCACCCTGAGTTAATACTTGATGGAAGCACCTTTGACAGCAATTGCAGCTGTGAGTCTGATGGGATAGGTCTCTACCAACTTTGCACCCCTTGATTGGGCAAGATTTGCCCATTCTTCTGTACAAGCTGTTCAATCTCAGTCATGTTGTGTGGGGAGCATTGATGGACAGCAATCTTCATCATGCCACAGATTTTCATTTGGACTTAGGTCGGGGTTCTGACTGGGCCATTTAAGGACATTTATCTTTTTGTTCCTTAGCCACTCCAGTGTAGTTTTGGCTGTGTGCTTTGGGTCATTGTCATGCTGAAAGGTGAACTTCCGTCCCAATTTCTGCTTTCTTGCAGAGGGCAGCAGGTTTCCCTCTAGGATTTTCTGTATTTTGCTGTATTCATTTTCCCTTCTAGCCTGACAAGTGCCCTAGTCCCTGTTAATGAGAAACATCCTGAAACATGATGATGCTGCTGCCAACATGCCTCACAGTAGGGATGGTGTTCTTTAGATTATGTGCTGTGTTGGGGGTTCGCACAAGTTGGGTTTATGCTGTTGTGGTTCAGACCACAAAACGTTTTTGCCGCATGGCTTCAAAATCTCCGGAGTGGTTTTGTGCATACCTCAAACGAGACTCAAGGTGGGCTTTTTGAGTAATGGCTTCTTTCTTGCCACTCTACCATATAGACCAGACTTGTCGAGTGCTTGGGATATTGTTGTGACATGCACACAGTGACTAATCTTTGCCATAAAGGCCTGTAGCTCTTTCAAAATTGCCATTGGCCTCTTCTTGGCCTCTCTGATCAGTCTCCTCCTTGCATAGTCATCCAGTTTGGAGGAACGGCCTGATCTAGGCAGGATCTTGGTGGTACCATATGCCTTCCACTTCTTAATAATTGTCTTGACTGTGCTCCAAGGCCTTTGAAATATTTTTATACCCATCCCTTGATCTGTGCCTTTCCACAACTTTATCCTGGAGGTCTTTTGAAAGCTCCTTTGTGATCATGGTTAAGTCTTTGCTGTGAAATGCACTACCCAGCAGAGGAAACCTACAGGAACAGCTGATTTTATTTTGAAATAATCAGAATCACTACAATTTAACATAGGCGGAGGCCAATTAACTTGGTGTGTGATTTTGAAGGTGATTGGTTACACATGAGCTAATTTATAATTTATATAAAGGAGGGGGGAGACGCTTATCCAACCAATATATTCTCATTTTGTATTTTTAATGAGGTTTATGAAATTTGTAGAATTTGGTTTTCACTTGGAAAATGTGGGTTACGATGTGTAAATATAGGTGGAAAACGTCTGATTTAATGCAATTTAATTCTAGGCTATACGACAACAAAAGATGAAAATTTTGAAAGGGGGTGTAGACTTTCTATAGGTACTGTAACTGCTTTTTTCCCCAGTCCTACTTTGCTTTTAATATGCGTTTTCGCATTCTCAATCATAATTAATTTTTGTATTCCCAAAATACGCTGCGCTGTCCCACAAATGAGCTAAGAACAGCGAATTTACCAATCCCTTTGTTTGTTTGTTTGTTTGTTTGAGACACAGAGACAGACACAGAGACAGACACAGAGACAGACACAGAGACAGACACAGAGACAGACACAGAGACAGAGACAGACACAGAGACAGACACAGAGACAGACACAGAGACAGACACAGAGACAGACACAGAGACAGACACAGAGACAGACACAGAGACAGACACAGAGACAGACACAGAGACAGACACAGAGACAGACACAGAGACAGACACAGAGACAGACACAGAGACAGACACAGAGACAGACACAGAGACAGACACAGAGACAGACACAGAGACAGACACAGAGACAGACACAGAGACAGACACAGAGACAGACACAGAGACAGACACAGAGACAGACACAGAGACAGACACAGACACAGAGACAGACACAGAGACAGACACAGAGACAGACACAGACACAGACACAGAGACAGACACAGACACAGACACAGACACAGACACAGAGACAGACACAGAGACAGACACAGAGACAGACACAGAGACAGACACAGACACAGACACAGACACAGACACACACACAGAGACAGACACACAGAGAGACACACAGAGAGACACACAGAGAGACACACAGATGGGGAGGGAGGGAGAAAGAGAGAGCGTTATAACAAAGCTGCGCTAAACAAAGAAGCATTCATCGAGGTATGACTGTATCCATATTAAACCTCCTAGTTTGGTGGAGCAGTAAGGCACAGATCGTATTCTATATTATTGTCAGCTGCACGAACTGTGAGCAACATTGGCCGTATGCCACACGAGCACATTGCTCCACCTTGCTGCACACCAGCCAGGAAGTGTTGTTGTGGTCAGGCGTGATAATAAAACCAAAACCGGCCCTTCCGACCCGATAAAGGCAACATGACCCATTAAATTTTTCATGCATATATATCACATTAAACCGTGCTAAGTTCATTTCATTACCATCTCAGAAATGTTGCAGAATGCACCATTTTCTATCTTCAAGAAGTGAGATTTTCACATATCCAGAAACAAGATTTTCCTTCTCAATACAGTATTCTCGTTTTTTATACCAAAGCATTCATGCCTGATAAAATAAACATGTATCAAGTAATAGGAACAAAATATATTAACAATCAAAATGGGGCCTTATTAATTAGCTGATAGAAAAATATGTGTGTGGTTTCTGAGTATCTGTGCCATTATAATGAAGTTGGGCATTATGATGAAGTTGGAAAGAGGATTGACGAGAAGAGGAAGAAGTTCAAGGAGTGGCAGAAGGCGAAGGGTACGGGAGCAGAAACAGCAGAGCATGAAAGTTATAAGGCAGCCAGGAAGGCTGCAAAGAAAGAGGTAGCAAAGGCGCAGGAGGCATGTAGGAAAATGTTCGGAGAACGCTTGGATTCGGAAGAGGGTCAGCAAGCAGTATTCAGGATTGCAAAGCAGATAGCGAAAGAGAGGTGTGATGTGATGGGGGTGAGTTGCTTGAAGGATGAAGTGGGACAAATCGTTGTCGACCCAGATGGAATTAAAGGAAGATGGAAAAGATATATGGAAATGCTGTTGAATACAGAGAATGAATGGGATGGCAACATAGAGAGTAACCCAGTTTTAGGACCAGCAGAGAAGATAACTGAGAAGGAAGTTGAGGAAGCGATAAAAGCAATGAAGGGTAGAAAAGCGGGAGGGCCGACGGGAGTTGTGGGAGATATGTTGAAGGCAGCGGGAAGTTGGGGTGTGAAGAGAATGACAGAGATCTGTAATCTGGTGGTGAAAGAAGGCCGCATTCCAGTGGCTTGGGAACTGAGTACCCTCGTCCCTCTATACAAGGGGAAAGGTGACCCTCTGGAGTGTGGCTCGTACCGAGCGATAAAGTTATTGGAGCATGGAATGAAGGTATTGGAAAGGGTGTTGGAGAGGAAGATAAGGAAGAAAGTGAAGATCGACGAAATGCAGTTTGGATTCATGCCAGGAAGAGGAACGACAGACGCGCTTTTCATTGTGAGGCAGTTGCAGGAGAAGAGGAATAAGTTGTTTCTTGGGTTTGTTGATCTGGAGAAAGCATTCGATCGGGTTCCACGCAAAGTATTGACATGGGCATTGAGGAAGTTAGGAGTGGAGGAATGGTTGATCAGAGTAGTGATGGCAATGTACAAAAGAGCACGCACAGCTGTAAGGACGAAGGACGGGAACAGTGGTGAGTTTGAGGTGAAGGTGGGAGTGCATCAGGGGTCGGTACTAAGTCCACTACTATTTGTAGCTGTGATGGAGGTGCTGGCTCAGAACGTAAAGGAGGGTTTACCGTGGGAGTTGTTGTATGCAGATGATCTGGTGTTGATTGTGGAAAGTATGGATGGACTGAAGGAAAAGATGAACACGTGGAAGGAATGTATGGAGACAAAAGGTCTGAAGGTGAATATCGGAAAGACGAAGGTGATGGCAAGTGGTAAAGCTTTTGGTGAGGTGGAAAGAACTGGGAAGTGGCCCTGTGCTGTGTGTAGGAAGGGTGTCGGAGTGAACTCCATTCAGTGTACAATGTGCGCTGAGTGGGTTCATCAAAAATGTAGTGGTCTGAGAGGGTCATTAACCAGTGTGGCAGCTACATTCAAATGTAAGGTGTGCACAGAGGGAGCTGCAGATGGAGGAAATGTTGAGTTGGATCTTGGAGATGGCATGAAGCTGGAAGGTGTGAAAACATTTTGCTACCTCGGAGACATGCTGAATGGAGAAGGTGGATCAGACTCGGCAACGGTTGCTCGAGTGAGATGTGCATGGAAGAAGTTTCGGGAATTGAGTGGCGTGCTGATGATGAGGGGATTGTTGTTGAAGCTGAAAGGAAAGGTGTATGCCGCATGTGTGAGAAGTGTTATGATTTATGGGAGCGAGACATGGGTAATGAACGTAGAGCAGCAACGAAGGTTGGAAAGGGTGGAAATGCGAATGGTTCGAAGGATGTGTGGAGTATCGTTGAGAGATAGGAAGACAAATGATGAATTGCGAAAGATGATGGGAATAGAGCCTGTGATTGATGCTGTGAAGAGGAACAGGTTGAGATGGTTTGGTCATGTGTTGAGGAAGGATGAAAGTGACTGGTTGAGAAGAGTGATGGAAATGAATGTAGAAGGAAGTAGAGGACGGGGAAGACCGAGAAAGACTTAGCTAAAGATGGTGGAAGAAGAAATGCGGGCAAGGGGGTTAACAAGGGGAGATGCAGAAAATAGGGCAAAATGGAGAAGATTGTCATGGGGACCGCAAGGCTAACCCTCGCTCTAGCAGGGAAAATGGCCTTTAAAATGCATGTTGTTGTTGTTGTGCCATTATAAGCACAATGCGTCCTGTTCAGGATTTCCACAATATTTTGTCGTATTTTGTGTCACTGAGCAACTTCACTCTCTATTCTAAGCAAACAGTTAACTGTTTGTTTTGCATGACAGCATTGATCAAGCTGATTGTTGGCATTTGTTTCGTTTAGAGGACAGTGAGGAAAACAGGCCAGGGATGCGAGGAGGACACCAGATGGTCATTGATGTCACTACCGGTGAGAGGGAATGCAACCAGATCTTCAGGCTCTTTTATTTGTGTTTTTGAACGCTGTTTTCTCATCCACTTCATCTAACGTTTAAACAAAACTCCCATTTGATTGGTATTGACACATTTTGCATCTTCGCAAGTCTAAGATGATTCACAAATATCATTTTAAAAATACAAGATTACTCAATGTTTTTACTCTTTAGTTTTCTTTGTATACTCAGCCAAAGCTTGTGGAGGAGATAAAACACTGAACGGATCAGGATGCAACAGAAATCAGGAACAGCAGAAAGAAGGGGGTGAGGTATGGGGAGAGGGAGACGAAGGGGTTGAAAGCACCATCAGTAGAGTAGAAGGACAAAACAAAAGGGAGACTTGGACAACTAATGGATGAGGGAGGAAAGGGGTCGGGAAGGATGTACAGGATGGACAGGATGGATACAAAAGCAAACTCTCAGAAAGGAACAACTGCAAAAATGGAAACTTGTAAGGAGATGGGCTTGGGTGTGGTTGGGGGGAGGGGGGGTGTGGGGGGAGGGTTACAGAGGTGAGTTAAGATGAGCAGTGATTCTGGATTTTGGAATTTCACCAGAAGGGAGGTGATGGTGAACCATGTGCATCCTGCAGAAACCTGGTGTTGGTCAAAGCAATGGAAGAGCAGAGGGTGCAATACCAGAAATTAGGCAGTCGAAGGCACAGACAGCACCGATCTGTCAGCGATGTGAAAGCAATAGGGCTTCACCCATAGACTCAGCTTCACCACAGAACATTCCATTAATCTTGAAGGCTTTGGTTTCCACGACTTCAAGCTGAGCAAGGTGTGAGGCAGGAGAGTCAGCCCAGAGTGGACAGCAGAACTCCATCATGCTGCAGATGAAGGTCATGTAGGTGGATGGGAGTTCACGTATGCCAGGGAAGGACTTTGTATGACAGAGAATGCCCAGTTGGCGGCTGGCTTTGGAAGCCAACTTTGAAATGTGGTTTGCTCAAGAAAGAAAGATCATGGCTGATAATGAGACCCAGGAGTTTGAGTGAATGAACCTCCACAACAGGATTGTTAAGAAAGTAGGTAGAGGGGAGGGGAGGTTTGCCATGTGTTTCTTTCTGAGAGAGATCGTGAGAGTGAAATCCGTCAGGATTGAAAGACATCTTACAAGTGTTTGACCATCTTGTGAATTTTTTCCAAGGTCTGAAGAGAGGGAAGAAGCTCCAGTGTGCCTGTCTGAAGGATGAGGGACGTCATGGCAGATGGTGGAGTCATCAGCAAATAGATAAGGAGGATTTTCCAGAGAGTCAGATATATCATTTATGAAACCAGGAATAGGACTGGGCCCAGAACTACCTTCGGGCACTCCAGCCTTGACAGGGAGAGGAGATGAAAGGATTCCATTGAGAGCCACGCATTGGCTATGAGAGTAGAGGAAGTCAGTAAGCCATGTGTGGAGTTGGCGTTGGATGTCATTGGCATATAATCTGGAGAGCAAGGCAGGATACCAGACTAATGGAAACTTTCTTCATTTTTACGGCGTAGCCCATCCGGGAGATCCGTCTCAAACCGTGTTTGCCCGTCCATATTTATGTCCCCTCAAACGTATACCAATCAGAGCTGAGAATCTGGTCACATGACAGGGTGATGTGATTACGTCTGATGTCATTACGGCGTTGCAGCGGCTAACTCTCCACACACCGCCATTTTTATTTATATGCTGTTCATGCCAAACATATCGTCGAACCTGTCATATATCACAATTGCCATGCTCCACCTTTTCGTTTTTCATTCAGTGTGAAACACAAACAAACCGATTGTTAAAATGATCATGAAATATAGAAAGCATTGGCGTTACATCTCTTGAAACAATACGGTACGTATAGGGCTTAGGCGTTATGACTCACCTTCCGCTTCGGACAAATTAAGCCCAGGTTTCTTAATACAGTGGTATCGTTTCAGTAGTATAATTTTCATAATAATAGTAATATTATTATAGTAAATATAACCATAACACTTTAATCCCAATGTTGTGAATGGAAAGTTGATGGATTGAAGCGGTGTAACCGTGGAAGTAAGGAATTCACGTCGGTTTAAAAATATATATATAATTTTCGTAATAGTAACATAACGTTATTATTAGAGTAAATCTAATCGTAACACTAATCCCTTTGTAGTGACTGCAACGTTACTGGAGGATAAATATATATCTTGTATATACTAAAGTAGCAGCAGTTTTGTGTCCGGCCGTCATGCTACGCTATTACGTATATGATGTCATTACGGCGTAAACACCCGCTCACTTCGAGAGTGGCAGGAAAGGTCTTTCTTCTTTGGGGTATATAGATTACAGTCTCTCTATGGTCGGGTTGCAAGAACATTGGGTGTGTGTTCATTTACCAAGTTTCTTGTGGAGAGATCGCCAAGTGGTTTAAGCATTCGAGCAAGCACTCCATTCAAACCCGTTAAGGAACGTCTGACTTGGCAAGCGCTAGATAGCTGCTTGGTAAATGTATATACCCTGGGTTTCCTCCCTTTCATTTTCGTGTTAAACAGCAGTAGCGACTCTTTCAAAAGGTCGCTACGAAAAACGCCACGATTGCTGTAGGAAGGGTCATGTTATTAACACTTGTGGGGTATGTAGATTACATAGATCTTCCCTCAGATCCGTACATAAAATTTGCCTCACGGATGTCAGGATTCCTCCCAAAAAATTTCAGTTTTGTGTTAAACAGCATTATAGCGACTGTTTCAAAAGTTAACTATACCGGCACTTGGTAGAGCACATACCTCCGCCAGGCTCGACAGTTTGTGTTTTGTATCCCACTGATAGTCCCTATCTGGATTCGGACCTGTACCAAAATCTAATAGGCTTTTTCTTGCATCAACTCGAACACCAAGCTTCGTCATAACTCGTCCATAACTTTTTAAAATATCATGCTGTACTGTATATCGCTTTTCACCCGATCTCTCAATGGTGAAGAATCACTTATAAAATTAAATAATTATCATATCCGAATCCATATTCAGATCTTCACCAAAATCTAATTGATTACCGTAGTCCTTGTCACACACCCAACCTGTCAACCAAGTTTCGTCCAAATCTGTCCATAACTTTTTTGAGATATCCTGCTACATATTGTTTTTGGCCCTATCTCCCAATGGTGAAGAATCACTTAAAAATGATACCAGCCGGATCCGAATCCGGATCTTCACCAAAATATAATCATTTCGTCCGTGTCACATTTCATCCGAATTTGTCCACAACTTTTTGAGATATCTTATTCACAAACAAGCAAACAAATAAACAAACAAGCAGACAGACAGTTGTGAAAACATAACCTCCATCCACCTTTGGTGGCGGAGGTAATTAAACGTGTTTGTGGTTTATAATATTTGTACTTACTAGGGCATTGCCCGTACGTGGGTGCCCGTTCCTTGCCAAAAAAAAAAAAAAACGCTACCCGTACGCTCTACCCCGCCCGTACGCCCGTAAACAAAAAATAACAACGCTCTTCGCTTCCGCCCTTCGCTCTGACTGAATTGGGAGAAATAATGCGCATAAGAAATCGAATTACGTACCGTAATGGCGGTCAGCTCGTAACGCGCACACTGTCCGGAAGTTCGCATATCGCATATCTATCTATCTATCTATTAATGCCCATTTATTCAATTATCGCCAACGTATTTTGGCTTTTTGCAATTTAATCGCAAGGAAAAGTAGAAAGAGAAGAGGGAAAAAAAGAAAAGCCTTGCCTTGCTGCAAACAGCTGCTGCAAACAACAACAACATGGAAGGCTGCACTGTCCGGAAGTTGGCATATCGCAGTTACGATTATTTTAGTGTTAATGGCCAATTATTCAATTAGCGCCAACGTATTTTGGCTGTTTGCAATTTAATCGCAAGGAAAAGTAGAAAGAGAAGAGGGAAAAAAAGAAAAGCCTTGCATTAACGCATTAACGCTTGCATTGCATTAACGGTTCGGCACACGTGATAGCTCGCTGCTCTCTGATTGGTTGAAGCGTTTTTTGGACATAGCTCGGTAGGTACTTGTCCGATTAATTACAAACCTTGAAAAGGCACATCCTCGGGTCCCCAGCAATATACCTGGCAAGTTTCAAGTATATCGGACCCGTGGTTGTCGAGAAACAGCGGTCACAGACACACAGACAGACACACAGAGATTGCTGGAATTATAGATAGATGGTAGAGGTGCTCCCATGAAAACGCCATGATAAGCTATTTATAAACGTTAACACGGCATTTGTTCAAGGAGGATAAACACCATGGGAGGTGGGATATTATTAGTATTAATATTGTTTTGAAATAATATTAATATTATGCTTTTGTTATTAGAAGCGGCCTTTGAAAAACGCCACGATCAAGCTATCTTAACACAGATATACACCTCAACACACATCCCCATTGGGGAAAACCCCCTTGGGAAAGGTGGGGAATTAATTCGCTGCAACCTTCATTTTGTCACCCTTAGTCCTCCTGTCAAGTTTGTTTTAGATTGGATAAGTAGTGACCGAATATATCATGGTCAAAAATCATCAGACAGACAGACATGAAATTGCGTATTTTAGTATGATGATAATATGCCGTACAGGCCGAACATGTCGTCGAAGTGGTCAAACCTGTCATGTGTTTTTACGGCATCTAGAACAGTGTTTGTCCGTCTGTATGTATGTCCCCTCAAACGTACCATATTTTCCGGTGTATCAACCGCGGTTTTTTACCGACGGGAAAACCCTAAAAAAGGGGGTGCGGTTGATACACAGTAACAGAAAAATTTGTGCATTGAAAAACTGTCATATCAATGGGACGTAATCTTTATATTACTTTGGGGTTGCGGGGATACAATGATGAATGATCGTCAATTACGTTACTAAGGTAGGTTCAACGCCGATTACTTCTGCCAGTCAAAATACAAGAAAGTTTGAAGTTTGTAATATTTGATTTTTCTATGCGTGTTTGTGAAAATGTGTACTTTCACTAGTCCTCTTTGAATGACAGGTCACATAGTGAATAGAGTGTGCTAAATAAAGACAGGATTAAGTCACAAAACAAAAGCGTCAACATGGTAAACAGGATGTTTTGCATGGGACATTATAAAAAATTTAAAAATAAAAAAAATTATGACATTATGACGTACCTATTGTCTAACCAACGCCGCGGTTAAACCTATTGAAGTCGGCTTTGATGCCGCCGCATGGGCTGGGCGAATGTATAAACGGAGAGGTCAACGGGGAGTTTCACCATTCGTTCTATCCTGTTCGAGCTATCAAGACCAAGATTCACCATTCGCTTCTATCCTGACCAAGACCAAGCTTCACCATTCGCTTCTATCCTGACCAAGACCACGAGATGGCACCGCGATCATTCACAGCAGCTTTCAAGCTCCGTGCCTGCAGGTTTGCAGAAGAGTTTAGTAATCGGGCGGCCGGCCGACGCTTCGGAATCGGCGAGTCCGTCATTAGACGCTGGCGGACTAACAAGCAGACGCTGGAGACGATGCCGAAGAAGAAGAAGGCAATGAGGGGCAAAGCAGCCCAGTGGCTGGCCTTGGAGGAGAGACTGCTAATGTGGGTGAGAGAGAAGCGAGCCGAGGGACACGCCATCGCGACACTAGCGTTGCGACTCCAGGCCCGACTCATCGCCAGGGAAACAGGGGTCGATGACTTCACGGCCAGTACGTCTTGGGCGTACAGGTTCATGGGTCGTCATGGTCTTTCCATTCGCCGGCGAACCCACATCGCACAGAGTCTCCCTGATGACATAGCAGAGAAGACTGCTAATTTTCAGAAGTTCGTGATCAAGTTCCACAAGCAGCACGACTATCCCCTAAGCCGCATCAACAACGCAGATCAGACGCCGCTGACCTTCGATGTGCCTCGAGGGACCACCATCTCGGCCAAAGGTGACAAGTCGGTGTCCATCACTACAACGGGTCATGAGAAAGATCGTTTTACGGTTATGCTAGCGTGCACCGCTGATGGGGGAAAGCTGCCGCCGTATATCAGCTTCAAGAGGAAGACGCTACCAAAGGATTTTTTTTTTTTTTTTAAAGTCGAAAATCGGGGGTGCGGTTGATACACGGGTGCGGTTGATACACCGGAAAATACGGTATACCAATCGGAGCTGAGGATCTGGTCACATGACTGGGTGATGTCATTACGCCAGTACGGCGGCTGACTCTCCACACCCCGCCATTTTGATTTATATGCCATTCATGCCGGACATATTGTCGAACCTGTAATAAATCACAATCGTCATGCTCTACGTTTACGTTTTTCATTCAGTGTGAAACGCAAACAAACCGATTGTTAAAATGACCATCAAATATCAAAAGCATCGGCGTTACGTCTCTTCCAACAAAACGGTACGTACTCAACCCTGTGGGTTATAATTGGTTCACCAGTTATCAAACAGAGTGACCACTATATTCGTCATGGGTGTGTGTCTGTGTGTCTGTCTGTCCGCAGCATAACTACCCGATGATATCATCCAATCTTGATGAACAAATGGACTCATGCGCTCATGGTGCCGTCAGGGCCGACAGGGACAGCATTTGCCGATTGGTAAGGGAACGAGGTCATCTGAACATTCCCGAACGACGATTAGAATCCGCCCCCCGACAACTTGTAATGCAACGGGGAGGTCACACCCCGGCCTTCGTGATTGGTGAAGGCGCGATGGGATGATTGAGTAGCGCTCGATGATTGGACAGAGTGTGATGCCAGCGTGGAACATTCGAGAGCAGGAGGAAAAATATGCGGACTGGCCATCTTGGTCTCTCTTGTCCTGAGTTTGGTTATGGGTGGCTGTACCTCTCTATCTTCCTCTTGTTTTGCCTTGGTCCCACTGGCAAACGGCTGTGGTTGTGCTGCATCCTTTCGTGAAGCCTTGGATAGTAATGGAGGAAGAAGAAGCTGTCCCGTCGATCTCTTTGTCTCGGTGCCTTGGTGGAAGGCGGGTGTGGGTCGTGCTGGTGCGTTTTTGGTTGCATATGCGCCTGTGAGGCGGAATACGGCGGCGGTTTGCGGAGCTCTTGGCACGGTCGGAGGGAGACAAAAGTGAAAGGGGACCAGCCACACGAAATCACCTCACGTTCGTGGTGACTCGAAGAGGAGCTTTGCGCCATCTGGCGATTTTTCAGCGTGCGGCTGCGGGCCACTTTGTGCTGCTGGCTTCATTCAACGCCCTCACTTGAACAACAACTCCGGCACTATAAACACCATTTTATTTGCATTATCTTTTCTCCTGTCTGTATTTTACATCACAGTGGAGGGTCCCTCATTTAAAATTTTTAGTTTGCCTCACCTTTTGTTGTCTTTTACATTACTGTAAATAAATTTATATTTGTTGAATTTTACTTTTTGTCCTGGTTCATTTTTTTGTTTTGTGGGTTCAGAATAATCCCATGTGTTTTCGATCAGATAAGGCCTCAAACCTTCCCGCGTGCGCGAAAACATAATCCCACCAAGTTTGGAGTATGCCTCGGAGTTAAAGCTCGTTTCGGCTATTCGTCTGAGGCCGGTCTTCATCGGCCACGGACAGGACAATAATCTTAAATTACATTCCAAGAATTGATGTCGGAGGCAGATAGCGCTCCTCCACAACTAGCTATGATAGCTTCTTGGAACATTTCCCACGCTTAGCTGTTTCATCGAGCCATCATTTTTTTCAATTACTACATTTCACAGTTGCCTTAGAAATATTGCGAATTTGATGATCGATTGTAATTTGACCGTAAAAGGATTGCAGTGAATTTCAGTCATTTCGAGGAAAAGGGATTGCTTCTCGCCGTAAAGGGTGTTGCCCTTCCTTTGTGACGTCCATTCCAATGACCTTTCCATGTTGGATCCATGGTCTTTCATTCAGCCTTAAAATGAGAACATGTGCATGGCACAATTGCACGCAGTTTTGCATCTGATAGAAAACTCATTTATCTGGTCACCATGGTATTCATCACATTCAAGATTCATCAAAAATATGTCTGTGACCTCAATTAATGAAAGTCAATTAATGAAAGTTATTATCGCATGTAAATGTGATGGGCACTGTGCCAAGCTGGTTTGACACTTTGGTCTCTCTGTTTTGGAATGATGCAGTCCAAATATTTGCTTGGCACTTAATTTCAGTACATTGATGGATTGTTTTTGTTCTTACTGTCTTTAAAAGTAATTCTTTAAAAGCATTTCATAATTTTAGCTTTTTTTGTTTTATTCCGTTCATTGGTGCTGTAGTTTCAAAAAAAAAGTATCAACTGTTAAACTGCACTTTGTGTATTCATTGTCTGCACTTTGTGTGTTCATTAACACACACGAGCTAATAATTTGTGATGGAAAAATTCTTTCTGAACAAACAAACTGATGGAATCACACCCATAGCTCGGCATTGCGTCCAAGCACACAATGATTGGTTGTCTGTTGTCACGATATCTTCGCTTTATATTTTTAACACGAAGAAGATAACAATGTCAAATGAAGATGAAAGGATGATCCTTATTGTCGTTGAGCATACTTTTACTTTTAACATGATCAAGGAAGTTTGGAAACTTGCTGCATTCTCCTTTGTTTTTTTGGTGATTTTTGACAAATCTGTGCTGGATCCTGTGACTCTTAGCATCCAAATCCTTAATACACCTTTTTTTTATTTAATTTTTTTTGTATACAAGATCGAGGCTCGTGAACGAGCTAACATCAATCAGAAAAAAGGACAAACGGACACACAAAGCATACAATAAAGGGAGCGAAAGACAAGATGGGGAGAGAGAGGGAAGCACACAAGTACAACAGCAGAGAACAGGGACAATGGAAGATCTGTGGGAGGGAGAGGGCTTGGGGGGGAGGAGGCATGGGAAGGCGAGGGAGGGGGGTGGGAAAGGTATAAAACACATGGACACTGCTAGAACTTCCAGGAAAGAAAAAAGTCAGGATTAAAAAAAAAAAGTGGATCTGGGGTGAATTAACGGGGGTAGAAGAGATCAAGGTTTTGGATGGGGGAAGATAAGAGATGGTGGTGAACAGCTGTTTTAAAGACCTGGAGGGAGGAGTGGGATTGAAGAGAGTGAGGGAGTTTGTTCCAGAGGTGGGAGTAAAGAGGAATGAAGGAGTGATGGTGAGCAGAGAGTCTTGATTTTGGCAATTTCACCAGAAGAGGGTTACTGGAAGATCTTGTGCGACCTGTAGGAATATTTGGGGGACAGAGCACAGATAGAGCTGGGGGAGCTAGGCCAGATAGGAGTCTGTAGAAGACAGAAAGACCACCTACCTGCCTGCGGTGAGTGAGTGAAAGGCCCTCGAAGTTAGTTTCATTGCGGGAGATTCCAATGATTCTGAAAGCTTTGGTTTCAACAGCGTGACGACGAGCTAGGTGTGAGGCAGGAGCACCAGCCCAGAGGGGAGAACAGTATTCCATTGAGCTGCGGATGAAAGCGTTGTATGTGGTGAGGAGCTCAGGTGTGCCAAGGAAAGACCGCATGACGGAGGATGCCCAGTCGGCGACTGGCTTTGGAGGCCAGATTGGAAATGTGGTTTTCCCAGGAAAGATCATGGCAGACGGTGAGACCCAAAAGCTTGAGTGACACAACTTCTTGGAGAGGATTGTTCAGAAAGTCGATGGGAGGGTTGTCCAATCGGTCTTTTCGGAGAGACATAGTAAGAGTGTGAGATTTGTCAGGATTGAAAGACTTGTTCCACTTGTATGACCAGTCTGTGTTTTTGTCCAGGTCTGCAGAGAGTGAGGAGGCTGCATACTGCCAAAATGAGGGATGAGGAATGGAGTGGCAGAGAGTGGAGTCATCAGCAAAGAGATAGAGAGGATTTTCAAGAGAGTCAGAGAGATCATTGATGAAGACTAGAAAAAGCACAGGGCCCAGAACACTTGGGAAACTTGGGGAACTCCAGCCTGAACAGGAAGGGGAGATGAGAGAAACCTATTCAGGGCCACACGTTGACTATGACTAGAGAGGAAGTCCGCAAGCCATGCGTCGAGATTTCCATGCATACCATAGGAGGAGAGTTTGGTGAGCAGAGCGGGGTGCCACACCGTATCGAAGGCACATGATATGTCAAGGGAGACGGCTCTAATTTCCTGTTTGGCATTGAGGATGTCCATCCATTGTTGAGACAGCAGAGCAGCATGTCCAGAGTAGAGGGACCTGGTCTAAAACCAAATTGATGATCAGAGATCAAGCCATTGGAGAAGAGGAAAGAGTTCATATCTGAAGCAATGATGGATTCCATGACTTTGCTGATAATTGGGAGAAGGCTGATTGGTCTGTAGTTGCAAGGATCTGTTTTTGCACCTTTTTGTGTAAATCGGTGATGTTGGCTGATTTCCAAGCTGATGGCAGATGACCTTGAGCAAAAGAGAGGGTGAAGATAACAGAGAGAGGGAGTGAAAGAGCAGTAGAGCAGGATTTTATGACCCATGGGTTGATGCCGTCTGGTCCAGTTGCAGAATCAGAGTCGAGGATTGATAGAAACCTCTCCACCTTGACAGGAGAGAAGGACACAGAGTCCAGGAGCAGCTGGGTACGACTGGATATGGTGGGTACAGAGAGGGATGGGTTTGGGACACAAGATTTTGAGGCAAACACAGAGTTGAGGCATTCAGCTTTTTCACGTGCGGAGTCAGCTGTGTAGCCGTTTGAGGTGAGGGAGGGGATGGAGGGGGAACAAACACCAGAAACAGATTTGAGCAGATGCCACCAGAATTTGGAAGAGGGAGACAGGTTTGAGAGTTCAGTCTTGAGAGTGGAGAGATATTGTTTCCTGGCTCTCCTGAGGGTGGACACACACTTGTTTTGGGCTTTGTGAGAGGAAATGAGATTTCCTTCCATTGGATTTGCCTTCCAGGAAGCTAAGGCAAGTTGTTTCAGGGCAACTGCCTCACCACACAATTCCGTGTACTATGGACGGGAGGAAAGGTATAACAACTGAAAATGGGGTTTGAACCCAAAACCTCTGGGATATCAGTTCAGGGTCCTCTCAACTAGGCCATCATCATGTATCATCTGAGCTACAATGCATATCAATGGTGAATTTGCAGTCCTTATAATGTCC
Organism: Myxine glutinosa; assembly: GCF_964187855.1. NCBI lineage: Eukaryota > Metazoa > Chordata > Myxini > Myxiniformes > Myxinidae > Myxine > Myxine glutinosa. The sequence goes on along the minus strand of NC_136266.1, from coordinate 47,825,930 downwards.
TTTCTCTATGTTTGGTTGGGCCAGAGACTATTTACCTGTTCGGTGGATGGGATGGAACACAGGATTTGGCAGACTTCTGGGCTTACAGTGTTCGTGACAGCCAGTGGACATGTCTTTCTAAGGATACGGAAAAGGAGGTGAGGCATTTTCTTTTGTGAAATTTACTACCTTGTTTTCTATGGTGTTTTTTTATTGGTGGGATAGTAGCTTATGCTTTGCAATACGGTGTTCTGTAGAGGAAACATGGTGTGAGGAAAAGAAAGAGAGTTGTTTGGCCCAGGCAGCATGCGTAGTTACATTGCCAGATCTTCCATGATGGAATTTATTCCAGGATCTTGAGATTTTTAAGGGTTCGACCAAACACTTTGCTCAGGTAGAAATTCTTGCAGAAGTTTGACATGACTCGGTCAGGTGGGGAAAATATGGGTTACATTATGGATTAGGTGAGTGCATTTCGGGTTTACTTGCTTTTTAAACAGTTTATGCCTTTTGGAAAAATAGCTGGATACCGGAGGATTGTAAGTTATCTCATGAGTGGGTTTAGAAGTTTAGAAGAGTGGCGAGAAGTCAACCCAGGTTGGAAGTCAAACCAACAATAGAGCAGAGGCGAACAAAGATTCCGTGGACAGACAACAACTTGGCAAGGAATGAATAGGCAGACAGTGGGAAAGGATATATGGACAGGACTGCAGAACATGTCGTGATAACTAAGCAGGTGGGCATTTGAGAAGGCAGGAAAAGCAGATGAATTTGGGAATTTTGTGCTGAAGACTGGAGTCAGCAAGAATATGAAAAATCACGAGATGGAATTGGGGAGCAAAGCAGCATGACATTGTTGACAGTCATCACATTGAAGGACTGGAGGGAAGAGATAAACATCTATCTGGACAGACTTGGGGAAAAAATGAAAAATAAATGAATGATCGTTTTGACACCATTTTTCCCCGCTAAAGCAGGGGTTAGCCTTGCGGGCCCCATGACCTCATGGTTCCCTTTTTGAGGCAGTTTTTATGGCCGGATGCCCTTCCTGACGCCAACCCTTAGTCACCTCTTATGATGAGCAGGGATACGGTGTACCTATTCTAAACCGGGGTACACACCAGGATCATTCATGCCAGCAAGCTGGTACTCAATTTGCCGACCTCGGAAGGATGACAGGCTGAGTCAACCCCCCTGGTGTTAATTCAGTGATCGACCGGGATTCGAACTCAGGATCCTCGGATCCCAAGCCGGCACCCGAACCACTAAGCCAACACCAGGAGCTGGAGATTAATAAAAGATGAGGTGAGCAAGTTTGGTTTGGGGCAGATTAACATGGTTGCTTGATGAGCATATGCAACCTGGTGGGGTCAGGGGAAATTAAGAGGAAAAGGGGCAGTTTTGAGGGGAGATGGGTGGGGGAAGAAGAAGAAGACCACCTTTAGAGGCCATTTTTCCCCGCAGAGCAGGGGTTGGCCTTTATGGGCACCGTGGTCCCCTTTGTGAAGCAATGTTTTATGGCCGGATGCCCTTCCTGCCGCCAACCCTGTTGGTCGCCTCTTGCGACACACAGGGAATTAACAGTGAACTGGTACTCGATTTGCTGACCTCGGAAGGACGACAGGCTGAGTCAACCCCCCTGGTGTTAATTCAGCGATCAATCGGGATTCGAACCCAGGATCCTAGGATCCCAAGCCGGCACCCTAACCGCTAAGCCAACACCAGGTGGGGGGGCGGGATGCAAAACCAGATATGTGTTTTAGATGCTTGTTGGGCTAGCAATTTGTCTATATCCAGTGAAAAAGGAACAGACCTTGCATCACGAGCCTCGATTCAGTATAAAAAAAAAAAAAAAAAAAAACTTCCTGCTAAGTGCCAGACCATAGAATAAAGCTGTATACCATGCTGCTGTGGTTGAAGATCCTCAGTCTTCTATTTCTTAAACATTGAACTCAACCTGCTTGTCATGGTTCATACCTTTTTGTATTTTAACCTTCCTAGGGTGGCCCATGTGCACGTTCCTGCCACAAAATGTGCATCGACATAGTGTGCAGACAGATATACACACTAGGACGCTATCTGGAGTCAACAGTACGAAGCACTAACTCGCTACGTAGCGATTTCTTTCGTTATGACATTGGCACGGCATGTTGGGAACTTCTCAGTGCAGACACTGCCACAGACGGCGGACCAAAACTCGTATTTGATCATCAGGTAATCTTAAACCCAATATTATTTTTAACTCTCTGCATTTACAGATGCAATTTTTTTTGCTCTTTCTTGTCTTATATTTCTTTGTGCCTTTTTGCAATCAGATGTGCATGGATTCTGAACGTCACATGATCTACACATTCGGGGGGCGTGTACTCACCGCTGGAGCCGGCGGGGAGGACAGCCGCAGCTCTGAGGCACAATTCAGTGGCCTATTCGCATATCACTGTGCTTCTGGGACCTGGCGCCAGCTCAGAGAGGATTCCAGTAATGCTGGACCAGAGGATGTCCAATCTCGCATCGGCCATTGCATGCTGTTTCACACGGTAAGATAATCTCCTTTACATGGTGCTTTCGTGAATTTAATTTGGTCGTTCCCTTTATCACAAAACTTGGAATTTTTGCTCTGTTGCAGAAGAAGCGTCACTTGTACGTATTCAGCGGACAGCGTTCAAAAACGTACTTGAATGATTTCTTCAGCTACGATGTTGATGCTGATCATGTGGAGATCATCTCTGATGGAACAAAGAAGGAGACGGGAAAAGGTGTGTTTTGCAACAGATAATGTGCATGTGGTGTGTGACATTTGATGAGAAGAGTTGTTGATGCAGTTAAATACTGTCGCGTCCAGGCCGATTAACACCGACGCTGGACGGACGGACCGAACGGTTTTACACCCTGGACTGTGTTTAAATTATGGCGGGTTCACGTGCACATGGGGATGCGAGGACAGACCAGAGAATCTTATGTCTTTTATAATAAATGGGTTTATTTCCCGAAACAAATGGGGAGATTGAATCCGACGAAGGTACGACGGCAGAATGGGAGAAGGGAAAATGGGGAAACACATAACAAGTAATCAATAAATAACTATATAAAATAAAAAAAACCTTTAGAGGCCATTTTTCCCCGCAAAGCGGGGGTTAGCCTTTTTAGCGGTTAGACCGTGGTTGTTGTTGTTTTTCGGTCCCCCTTTTGAAGCAATGTTTTACGGCCGGATGCCCTTCCTGCCGCCAACGCTTTTTGTCGCCTTTTACGACAAACAGGGAATTACCAGTGAACTGGTACTCAATTAGCCGACCTCGGAAGAATGACAGGCTGAGTCAACCCCCCTGGCGTTAATTCAGCGATCGACCGGGATTCGAACCCAGGATCCTAGGATCCTAAGCCGGCACCCTAGCCGCTAGCCCAACACCAGGGTCAATAAATAACTATATACAATGAAATAAAAGAAATCTAAAGAAACCTAAGATGCCTCATGCCAGATTCAACCACACACGGGGGGGAAAAGGGAAAAAGAACCGGGTGGGCTTCACTCTGCTGTGGCGCAATGGAGGAGTAGGTGGTGCTGAACAGTCTCGGACAGGCGGGCCGATCAGGCGATGAAGAGGCGGGTTGGGCGACAAACAGGCAGCAGGCAGACTAAAACAGGCACGATGTGAAGGGGTAGGAACACGAGCAGGCAAGCAAACAAAGATCACTTTTCCTCAGGAGTGTGATCAAACCTTCTCCTCAGAGCGTGATTCTTTTTCTCCCTCCCTGGCATGATGCCAATTCTCCTCCTGTCAAAACTCTCCTCAGCATGCCTTTTCCACCCTGGCTCAGAGGTGGACCGAGCGTAGAGCCTCCAGTTCCTCCACTTGCACTTCGGACACTCTCTGCCCTCAGAAGCGTTGGGCTCCTCCCCCATCAGGAGATGATCATTACTACGCCCCCTCTCCCCTTTGCTTTTCTAAGGCCATCCAGTCCCCACCCGGTGACATGACACAGGAGGCTAAACACATCTTTGTTTATCTTTAAACCCTAGCTATTTATTACAACACACCACCCTCTGTGTGATGCACATTGAAACAGACAATCCTTAAGCTGGCATGTCCCTAGTTATTACATTGAGATTGGCTAACTACTTGTACACAGATCATACTACTCTAAACAGTTCTATCTGTTCTAAGGTAACCTCTACACCCCATCCCCCCTTACAAACATAACAATATGTAGTTGTACGGTTGTTGATTTTGAAGGTCTAAGGCTTGCTTCATGGTAGCACTATTACACAGAACATGCTGCATGAACAGCACTTCCCATGGCATGTGGTAGATTAAGCTCGTGGTGTGGACTTTCAGTTCCTATGACAGGCTACACACAACGTGCCACCATCGACACAGAACTGGACGAGGTACACGTGCTATCCGGTCTGAGCAAGGACAAGGAGAAGCGAAATGAGAACGTTCGCAACTCCTTCTGGATATACAACATTGCCCGTAACACATGGTATTTGTTGATCTCTAGTTTGCACTAAAACAAATGTCTTTTAAAATCCTATATTTTTCTCTTTTAGCTTGCTGCCTTGAACACTGTCCACACAAAATTGGAGAACTTTCCTGGTCAGCAAGTCTTGTGTCTAATGGTCATTCTGCTTGCAGGTCATGCATGTACAAAAGTGATCAGACTGGAAAGGAGGGTTCTGCACGGTGCTTGCATGACGATGAGCCTTGCCCGAGGTTTGCCCACCAACTCGTGTACGATGAAAAGCACAAGGTATGAGAAAAGCACGTGCAGTCTCATGAGGATTTTTTTTCATTTATGATCCAAGAATGGTTTGAATTATGTGTCCTTCGTTGTACTGTTTGTTTTTGTCAGAAGGAACCCTGTAATTTAAGTGCACACATAATGGGACAAAGTGATACAAAAGTCCTGAACTATGCAGTAAAAGGATCATCTAGATTGTAGAGGCACTCAAAATGGATATTGACACAGGGTATTGTAATAACAATTGTCATGGTTATCTTTTTTTTACCTCATTGAATGATAAACTGTGCAACTTGTCATGTTCACCCAAACCTCCATATTATTTTGGAAGTTTTCTTTTGTCTATATACAAATTTTCAAGTGTTTGTGCGTTATTCGTTAACGGCCGAAACGTCACACCTTGAGGCCCCAAATTTTGGGTGTAGGACTGTAGGTACTTAAGAATCTGAACAAGGTTTTAAGCTCCCACATGTGGGCCTTGATGTCCATTTTGAGGCCACAAAAGGCCACTATTAAGTGTAAATTGGGATGTGTGACTAGGCGGCTGCTGCCGGCCTGCAAGCAAAGGCCAAAAACTCCATAGCTTTTCAATGTCCAGCATATCCCGAAACCACCCCTCGGAAAAGCCCACCCAGGCCGGCAGCATAACTCTTATCCGTATGACAGCACTGAACATTTAATTTGGATTTTATTAAAGGGCAACTGACATGCAAGGTGACCCTATATGCTATTTACCTGTTTTTGAAATCCAACAGTGAGATGAATATAGTTGTGCTGAAAATGACTTCCCAAAAACACTTGCATTGCGGTTGAAATGAGCTTCAGGTGATAATTCCGACTGACACTTCCTGATCCTTGGCCATAGCAACTGATGTAATTAATGGTTGAAAATCCCTCTCTAATTTATTGTTTCATGATTTCCTATGATTCCTTGCTCCATTAAGATACATATGTGTCAAACACAGGGTCCATTGAGGAGAGTTGAGCAAAGTGGGAAGGGGTGTACTAGGGTGCTGGCATGCATCTCGGGAAGGAGTTTTTTTTTAAGGAGGCTGGCTGTGGGTGAGGGCCCACGAGGGAATGAGGAAGGTGGCACAGAAAATAATTATTTTGAGAGGGCTTCAGTGGGAGAGTTTGGAGGTAATAGGAAGATTGGGAGCAGGTGTGAAGGTTCCCTTTTTTGGAGGCTGTGGAGGGCAGTGAACTGGAAACTTTTTATTGCCTTGCATTGGGTATCGACCTTCGCGGTCCCGGTCGCGGTGGGACAAGGAATCCCGGTCAATCGCTGAATTAACGCCAGGGGGGTTGACTCAGCCTGTCATCCTTCCGAGGTCGGCAAATTGAGTACCAGTTCACTGGTAATTCCCTGCTTGTCGTTGAAGGCGGCAAAAAGGGTTGGCGTCAGGAAGGGCATCCGGCCGTAAAACATTGCTTCAAAAAGGGGACCGAAAAACAACAACCACAGTTCCCGAAAAAGGCCAACCCCCGCTTGCGGGGAAAAATGGCCTCTAAAGGTGGTTTTTAAAAAATTTTTTATTGGGTATCGACCTTGCATCGGATCTTCCCATTTTACTTACACATCGAAGCATACATTAATATCTATCTGTTGAAGGTTGTTCTTTGTAAGCAAACCATAACACATGGGAGCACAGCTTGCCTTTTTAATAAGATATGTAACGTTTTATCTCATGCAATCGAAAGCCAATGTCACTCTGATGCAAGCCATTATATGATTCTGTCAGTGTTTCTTCAATATGCCTTGAAATTATACAAGTCTGCTGTAATTTTTGCCTCTGTCTTTAGAAATGATTCTAAAGACGATCAGAAAAAATGCTTAAACAACCAGACAAAAGTAAATGCGGCTTTTTGGGTTGAGGTCCAAACATGCCTCAAAATAACATGCCTGTGGGTGTTGGTGTACCCAGATGCAACAGCGGGCTCGGCTTTATCACTTTGGCATGATTACACTTCATCCCTGTTGTATACATCGTCACAAGTTAAAGTTACTGTCCATAAAGTGAGATAATTGGTTCGGAGTGTTCTCTACCCCTTCACGCATTTGATATAATTTGTTCTAAGGTAACAATGATTCAAAACTAGAGTTCATGGAACATCTTAACACTAACAGTCTTGAGAAAAAAAGGACATGGACAAGGTCTGCGTGCAGCAAATTTGATTGGTTGAGATTTCTGAAACTTGAAGACAACTCGATAAACAGACAGACAACGTGAACCAATTATTGCTTAACTACTCTTTTTGCTTCGCACGTGCAGAGTATTTGGAGCTTTGATAATCTAATTCACACCCTACCAACCTTATTGTCTTACTCCCGTGCCTGCCAGGTACACTACCTGTTTGGGGGAAACCCAGGAAAGACGTCATCACCTAAGATGCGCCTCGATGACTTTTGGTCTCTCCGTTTGTGCCGACCATCACATGATGACCTTCTCAGGAAATGCAGATACCTCATTCGCAAGCACAGGTCATTTATTAAAGTTGCTTGCATATTTTATTTGTTGTTAGAGTTGTTGTTGTTGTATAGCCCTGGACAGTTCTCTTGAACAAGCCCGTGGCACAGAGACAGCTGATCTAATCTCCCAGGAGCGTCCCAAAGATCCCGCACATCCAGCAGGATGGTGTATTCCACCTTCACAAAGTCGAGAGAGAGAGAGAGAGGGAGAGAGAGAGAGAGAGAGAGAGAGAGAGAGAGAGAGAGAGAGAGAGAGAGAGAGAGAAAGAGAAAGAGAAAGAGAAAGAAAGACAAAAACAAAAACAAAGGTCTGGTCCATCGAGACCAATTGGCATTTTGACCATGACCGCACTTTGCGCTGCCCTGACGAATCCGGGCAGCAGGAAAGAATGGGGAAGATTTGACCCCCGACTTGGGTTGGGGGAGGGGGTGGGGCGGTGGAGGTACAACCACCGTGAAGAGGTATCCCCAATAGTTTCTGTGGTCGGAGTTGTACTCTGTGGAGTCAGAGGGTGATCGTGTTTGTTGTTACACTGAGGATGTTTGGTTCGGGGATAGGGCTTGGCTTGCTTCGACTGAGGAAGAGGTGGGTATAGAGTTTGGACAGACGCATTTTAGATGAATTTTACTTGTTGTTGAACCTTGGATTAACTTCAAAATTTCAATCTGCTATGGAAAGTTCAAGTGCTAAAAATGTTTCCTTGCCTTTTTAACTTGATCTTGTAGGTTCCAGGAAAAAGCTATGGAGGATCCTGTAAGTGCACTGAAGTTCCTCCAGACAGAGCTTGCCGAGACGGTAGATCACACGAATCCCCGGGAAGCAAGAGAGGTAAAAAGAAAGCAGTCTTCTTTTGCTTGTCAATGCTGCATCTCTGCTCAACGAAAAGGTCCTGAAATTAAAGGGAGTGTGTGTCATACTGGGAGCACTTTCAGCAGAAAAACAATACTACGGGATGATTATTAAATAACCATCAACTTTCCTGGGAAATTAGTTTTTCCCTTGCCCAATTCCTCACCCTTACCTCCACAAACCTCTTTCTCCCTTGAAGTTTCTTCTCAACCTTTTCTTGCCCTCTCCTCACCAGTTCCAACTGTTGACAACATCATTGTTCAAGAGCTCTTCGGATTTCATCTCTATTGGTAAGGTCCAACCTTTGATTAATTAGGAGCTTTGCAAACAGGTCATTCATTGACTGGTGGTGTCGAGTTTGATATTCTGTGTAATTATCTTCTCGATCGAGGTTCACACGATACAATGATACAAGATATCCAAATCATGAGGATTGGTCGATGTAACTAGTGTATAGCTGGAGAGTTTTTGCCTTCTGGTCAGTTTGTTGAAGAGATCTCAGGCTCAGCGTAAACTCGTGGAATTGCTGTCATGCCTGTACAGTGTGATTGTTGAGACTTTCCATTTGCAAACGCCAAGCAGCTGCCATGCAGAACCCCTAATTCTTGCACTTCTAAAATGAAAATAATAGATAAGGCAGATAAACTGCCTTCTCGTGATGATTACTCTCACCAGGGGAGAGGGTATTGCCTTTGGATCCGTTTCTCTGTGTCCACACGGTACATGAGTATGTCTATTAATTATGTATTCATTATGTTTGTTATTAATTACGTAACACACCACAAAAAACAAGTCCTGGTGAAAGTCTGCAATCTCCGATTCGTCTTTCTAGTTGTCCTGCGCCCCACTGACCGGGTCGGAGACGGTGGACATTAAAATGAGCTCCACTTGACTGAGCGATCATCCGTCCGTGACCGATCGTCTCTCCACTTACTTTTGTGTGCACAATATATCAAAAATCATTGAACATTTAGCTTTCATATTGCAGATATCTATTCTTCATGACAATTCCTGATGTAGATCACGGCTGTGATTTGCTGAATTATGTTGCCATGGCAACCACCTCGGTAACAAAGCTTGTGTACGTGATATTTCAAAAACGTTCAAGATTTAGCTTTCATATTACGCAGATTTATTCCTCATACCACCCAAAAGGTGGAGGGCCTAGATCATCAGCTCCTTGTTTTCATTTGAGATGTGCTTGGAATTGTGTTTTGGACAAAGCACAATTGGTTGACCAAAGCATAAATTATCTCGTCTTTTACAGGTTACTCCGATGTGGATGAGACCTACGCACAGCGTTCTCAGCTCTTCGACACACTTGTCAGTTTCTTCCCTGATAGCATGACCCCTCCTCGAGGAAACCTTGTCGACCTTATTCCTCTTTGAAGAGCTTCACTGCTGCTTTCCACTGTCCTCCCCACTTCATTTATGAAATTCACTTCTCGAATGATGAAAAGGCTATCAGATCATTGTAACATCTAAGCATTTCGTGTCACAAATGATGGGTTTTTCGTCTGTTTGACTTATCCGCATTGGTGCTGGATGAATGATAAAAAGATTGATGAGGCCTGGTGGATAGCACCTGGGTGCTACTCGTTTTTTTGTAGGTGCTTTCCAGCATGTGGACACCCAAGACCCTTGTGAAAGCAATCTGTTGCTGTGTGAAAGCACAGTCAGCAAGTCCTGGAGGAACGATTCCTTTTACTGGGCTCGTAACCTCAGTCAATAATACTACATTGCCAGAGACAGAAAGTCTGGTAGTTTCATGCAGCATTCACTCAGAGTCTTGGTGGACATTCAGCTGCTTCCAGCTTCCCCAGGTACATCAGAAACGGTCTTGTTTACATTTGCGCAAGTACTTGGCAATTTCCACACCTTACAATTATTAAATTCACTCTTTGGGGGATAAAAATGCAATCCTTCTTAGGTTTCCTAATTTTATTTGAGGTTTAACGAGTCATAGCAGTTGAGGTACAAGCTCAATTTGACTTTGGAACGTCATCAGCCTTGTGGCCACAGTGTGGAACCTTCACAGTCAGTGGCATTTTGAGAGCAAACTCTGTATTGCTGCTTTGGCACTTTAACTTTTCGCTTGCTTTCATAAGCAAAGAAAACCAACACTATTCTTGCCATTGTTTTATCTTTCATTATTTTATTTGTAACGCTCAGAGCGAGAATAGTTTGTCAAAACGAAAAGGAAGTGCCCTTCGAGAAGTCATGTCCCGCATTTAAGCAGCTGTGTTGATACTTCCGTATTTTCGGAACCCCGACTATGAAATGACATGTTTGAGGCTCATGATAAAACAGATGGTAAAACTTGTAGTTGTTCGTGACAAAATAGCTATCAGTGTCAGTATGCATTCAACTAGCTCTCAGATAACAATTGTGTTGTCCTCTTCCTTGTACCAAATGTGTAAATACCCAAGCTGTACCTATATAATAAAGGCTGTATTTTTGCCATTGTAATTCTATTATTTTATCATTAGCCCGTCTGCCCTCTGAACCGCACAGCGGGAGACGGGTTTTGCAATCGCATGTGCGTGCAACCGTGCATGCGTGTGTGTCTGTCTCTGTGTCTGACCAGGATATGACCTTTTTAACAATTTGAGTTTTTCTCATCAATTGTTCAACAAAATTTTATTATGAGAATATGCAGAGCCCAAATTAATCAATTTACCTTTATTTGTCCACCCCAAAAGGAGATGCAAGACAAGACTATTGCAATGCCTTTGTGTGTGTGTGTGTGTTTTTGTGTGTTTGTTTGCTTTTTTTTGTCTGTCTGTGTCCGTGTCTATGTATTTTCGGTTTTCTTAAAATGGTTTTCTCTGCAACCGCTTGTCCGACCGATGCAAAACTTTAAACATAGGAGTGACTCTCCATGGAGAATATGTTCTTGTTAACTGTGGCATCATAGGTCACATGGTATGGCAGCCATATTTTCGATGAAAGGAAAAAAAATTGCACATCATTTTCACCCAAACCGCTCAATGAAAATTAATTTAACTTTGCATATGTCATCAACTCCCAATGGGGTATATAAGTCATAATGATGATGTCCTTGATGGCATGGTATTCCAATCATTGGTTGAATTGAAATCCTTATCCAAAAAATCAAACTTTATATCTGATCTATGACCCGATGTGAGTGAAGAATTGAATTTCATTCATAACTCATGCGAAGAGATGATATGACATAATAGGGTGCATGGATGATGCAGATATTTACATAGGTCATAATAGTAGCGCGTTTAGTTAACGATGCTATTTTTCTTCAGAATGAATGTGCGAGATGAGACGATACACTCTACGAGTGCCGTTCTCGTTACCTCCACCACCAAAGGTGGATGGAGGTGACCTTTTCACCCCTGTCTGTTTGTCCGTTTGTCTGTCCGTTTGTGAATAAAATATCTTTAAAAACTGTGGATGGATTCAGACGAAATTTGGCAGACATGTAGCGTATGTGATAAGGATGAAATGATTAGATTTTGGTCGGATCCGGCTCCTATAATTTTTTTATTGATTCTTCACCATTGGGCCAAAAACGATACATAGCAGGATGTCTCAAAACGTTATGGATGGATTTGGACGAAACTTATTGGATAGGTTGTGTGTGTGTGTGAGACAAGGAAGAATCGATTCAATTTTGGTGAAGATCCGGATCTGAATCCAGCTTGTAGAATTTTTAAAGTGATTCTTCACCATTGAGTGATATGGCCAACCAGGCGGAGGTATGCTCTCTACTGAGTGCTGTTCTTGTTTACCTGTTGTTTTCATCATGTTTAGTAACTAGAAAGCCAATGTGGATGGGTTTTGCATTTTGAGATGCTTATACAGTAGTTCTTATACGAGTTGGCGCTTTGGCCAGACTCAGTTGTGTACTAGTTAGAGTTAGTGTCCGCTCCGAGTCTGGGAGGTAGGTGATTCAAACCCAGGCCGAGTCGTACCAAAGACTTTACAAATGGTATGTGCTGCTTCTTTGCTTGACGCCCGGCATTTATATGGTTTGGAGTACAGACAATCCCCATAGGTTGGCATCTGTGAGGAGGAAATTCATCCTTAGGAAATGCCCCACTGAGTGCGGTGAGAAAAACGGCGCCATTGTTGTGACGTTGTTGGTACTCAGAGTACCCCAGGAAGTGATGGCACTTCCCCCAAACTCTAATTGTGTTTGTCTCAACTAACAGTCTTATGTTGTGTTGCACATACATGTTAATCTACAGTCACGTGAAAAAGTAAGTGCACCCCATGTAAAGTTTTGACTTTTGCAACATATTTCAACATACAGCTATTTGATCTTCATTTCAACAATACTGATAGATAAAGGTGATATAATATAACAAATATCATGAAACATTTACATTTTGTAGTCCATTGTATAATTTAAATAAACATCAATGCAAATTTTGCATGTGGAAAAAGTAAGTACACCCCAACATTTATCACTACTTCAAATACCTAAAATTAGAATCAGGTGCACCAGCTCAGGTGCAAATGATTAGAACATCGTTAGAGTGGATCTTGGAGGAACCTGTCTTATTTAAAACTCAGACATTTAGTTTGGTTTGCTCTTTGTTGTTGAAGTGTGCGGCGTCACCATGCCTAGATCAAAAAAGCTCCCTGAGGCCTTCAGAAAGAAGGTTATAGATGCCTACGAGTCTGGGAAGGCATTTAAAAAGATCTCCAAACAATTTGAAATCAATCATTTGACAGCCCGTGGTTAAGGATGTTGGTTTGCCGAGCGGATGGCACCGCGGCCTAACAGTTACCCCGATTAACCCGATCCCCGAACGTTGGCCGGATCGCGCCACAGATATTCAATATGGAAAAGACAAAAGTGACACGGATGTGAAGAAGAAGAAGAAGAAGACGAAAAAAAGGTTGAAAATACTACTATAATTTATTTACTATGTACAGGCTCAAAAAAAACCAAGGAGAAGGAAAGATAAGAAAATAATATACAGAAGATTTTAGAGACACAGTGAAAATCGCTAGCTTATCTAAACAGACTTAATTAACACCCAGGACAGAACAAACGAAGACGACTCACACGGGGAATGATGATAGGAATTTTTTTTTTAAGGAGGCTGGAGGGAGAGGAAAGTCCGAGGGGTCCTGCAGCACGATCGGCGTGTTTAGCAGCCGCCGTTCCTTCGCGGCCCTGCTCAAAACCGCCGTCCAGGCCCCAAGCAGCTGTTGAGTGTTGCTGCTGTGGCCGCCGCTGCTGCTGCTGCTGTGGACGTTGCGTGCTTTGCCAGGACTACAACAGGCTTTGTGCTTTCTGGGATGTCCTCTCCTTGGATGTTCTCTATGTTCTCTTGGTCCAACAACTCTTTCCCTTCCTTGGTCCGACCACTCCTCACCATTGACAACCCAACGCAACCAACGCAACCACTGACCACTCAACGCAACCACTGACCACTCAACGCAACGAACCAAGCGTCCGGCACTGCTCGCCTCGACGCCTACGAGTGTGTGTACGGGTCGCACCTTGGGCCTCGCGCGCTTTGCGAGCCGATCACAGCCCAGAGGCCGCGATCACGGGCTCCGACCTCGGTGGCTTGCCGAGGAGGTGTCCGCTGTAGCAGCTGTTCCCGGTACGTGACGTCCACGTTTGGAGCACGTTAGCCAGGGGTCCGTTCCACCGCCCGTGTGCGGAGAAGTCGACCTTCACCTTGGTCTGGAGGGGCCCAGAGACATTGTGAGGGACAGTGCCTATTGAGGGGGTCGTGAGTGGGGCAAGGGGGGAAATGTATGAGATGGCCATCTTAGTAATATTGTTGATTGATTGTTGATTGTTGTTGATTGATTGGGAATATATTATTGATTAATCCGGATCCTTGATGTGGGGTTTCTTATTGACTGGAATTCCTATTGACTGCGTTACGAAAGCGTATAAATCATCTATCTTTCTGGCGGGGTGTCTCTCATGGTCCGGGGGTCACCGAGACCAGGTAGTCACCGGGAGGACCACGTAACAGAATTGGCGGCTCGTCCAATTGAATTCCGGGATATAAAATTGTATAAAATAATCAAATAATATTTTTATTAATTTAAATTTATTAATTCAGTATTAATTGGTAAATTTTTGGGATATTGTGGTAAAGTCTTGGGTGAAGGTTAACAGGTGTTAACGATTGGCACCATGGCGTTTGTGGCACAGAACTTTGCGGTAATCCCGAGTGAGGCACAGTTCCGAGCGTTACTAAAATCGGACCTCTTGAAATTGGCCAAACATTTTAACTTGGAGGTCCGAACTAATTTGAGGAAGGCAGAGTTGCAGACCGCGGTGATACAATCTATGGTGGGATTAGGAACATGGGACGAGTTAGCCTGGGAGTGGCTACCCGAAGAACCAGAAGACGTTGAGCTCCGGAAACTGGAGTTGCAATTACGGAGCCAGGAACGGATCAAAGAAGAAGAAAGGAAAGCAGAAAAGGAAAGAGCAGAAGAAGAAAGGAAAGCAGAAAAGGAAAGATCAGAAGAGGAAAGGAAAGCAGAAGAGAGGAGAGAAGAGAAACAAGCAGAAGAAAGGAGAGTGGAACGAGAACTCCAGGAAAGGTTAGAAAGGATGAAAACAGAGGAAAGGAAAGAGCAAAAGAAGAAAGGAAAGCAGAAAAGGAAAGATCAGAAGAGGAAAGGAAAGCAGAAGAGAGGAGAGAAGAGAAACAAGCAGAGGAAAGGAGAGTGGAACGAGAACTCCAGGAAAGGTTAGAAAGGATGAAAACAGAGGAAAGGAAAGCAGAAAAGGAAAGAGCAGAAGAAGAAAGGAGAGTGGAACGAGAACTCCAGGAAAGGTTAGAAGGGAGAAAAGCAGAGGAGAGGAGAGCTGCAAGGGAACTCGAAGCAGAGGAGAGAAAAGCCGAAAGGGAATTAAAGGAACGTGACATGGCGCTTCAGCAAGAAATTAAATTCAAGGAGCTGGAGTTAATGAGAGAACGGGGAGAGGTACCACCCTTGCGGACTGGGCCGACACCTAGCCAGAACACCTGGGATGTGGGCAGACATGTGAGGCTGGTTCCACCCTTCAGTGAAAAGGAAGTCGCTAAATTTTTTCCACACTTTGAGAAAGTGGCTCGACAGTTAAACTGGCCGGAGGAGGCCTGGACCATACTAGTGCAAAGTGTGCTGGTGGGTAAAGCTCAAGATATTTATTCGGCGCTACCAATGGACCAATGTGCAGATTATGAGGTATTGAAGAAGCACATTCTCAAAGCCTATGAGTTGGTTCCTGAAGCTTACCGGCAAAAATTCAGGAATGCCAGGAAGAGGGAGAGTGAGACCCATGTGGAGTTTGCCAGAGTGAAAGAAAACATGTTTGATCGGTGGTGTGAGTCAAAAGGAGTCGGGAAAGACTTCGAAGCATTGCGTGACTTGATCCTGGTGGAGGAATTTCAACAGTGTGTCCACGAGGACATCAAAGTGTACCTGCAGGAAAAGAAAGTACCAAAGTTGTGGGACGCAGCCACCATGGCAGATGATTACGCCTTAACACACCGGATAGGGGTCCACAAACCTAACTCCTCGCCTAGACTTCAGCAGGGGAGTTATGGAACACCCGGTGCGGAGAACGACAATACATGGCGGCGGCCTCGAGATGATTATGGGGACAACTCTGATACCCCAACTGTTTGAAATCAGGGGGCTACGGGCCCAAGACAAACTTGTTTTCCGGGGGCCCGAGGCAGACCACGAGTTTTTCCTCCGGGCCTACTTGCGCTTTTTGCAAGAAACCTGGACACTTGATGTCCAGTTGTTACCTCATGAAAAGGGAAAACCCAGAGCGGAGTCCGCCTAGTACAACTCCGAATGCGATGGCAAACGTAATAAATCGCCCACAGAAGAGTTACCAACCATTTATTTATGAGGGGTTTCTCTCACTAGAGGGAGACTTGACTAACCCAATAGTCAGGTTCATTATGTTCAGATTTATAATTTCGTTCTTTTTTTGTGGAGATTAGCAAACCTATACATTTTTGGAAAGCTTATAGCACCAGGAATCCGAAAAACCATGTTTCCATTTGCGCAAATTTTTCTTTGGCGGCCATATTGGATTTTCAAAATGGCCACCATCGGAAACCTATTTTTCGCGATATCTCAACATCCGAACCACCTAGAGTGCTGATTCCAACACCTATACCCACATTTTTGGGGGTGAGGAATCACATGAAGCCATCTAAAATAATCTACACCTACCCTGGGATACCAGGTGGCAGCCTACAGCGGATTTTCAAGATGGCCACTTTCAGGAAACATGTTTTTTTCTGAATATGTATACCACATTGAGTGATGTTTCGCCTCAGTACAGTCATAGTCATAAATGGGATCATTTCAACATGTTCAGTTCATGTACATGGAAAGTCATTATATCAGACCTAATAGTTCATTTAAAATAAACCTCATGAAGCTCACAATTACTTACCTGTTGTCGTTTTATATATTTGCAGGTCTTGAGAGAAGATGAGTGAAGTTACGACTCAGCCCACACAGTGGCAGCACTGCATAATTTGTCAAACCGCTTCAGCAAAATATGGAACGCTTGTCCAGCAGCCCAAACCGGACTCGTTTGAACACTTGCTACAAACCCTTAATGATAGAGCAGCCTACCATGATGGAAAATATGTTAAAATTCACAGTCGCTTAAAGGATGAAACAAGTGAAAGTCTGCAATTCAATAATGCAGTTTGGCATCGTATCTGTTATTCAAATGCAACCAACAAAGAGAAGGTACAACGTGCCAAAGACCGCCATCAATATCACATTTCAGCCGGCTCCTACACAGAGAAAAAACGTGGACAAAAGCGAAAAAGCACAGAACTGGACGAACCATCAACTTCCACCACCAGTCCGTTTACACGTTCTGCAACAGCTCCATTCATTAAGGAACATTGCTTTTTCTGCCAGGAAGATAACGAGCAAAAATTGTACACATTGACAACAGAAAACGGTGGGAAAGCATTACACGATGCTGTGGAGCTGTCTGGAAATCTCACCCTGCAAACTAGGTTAAACACATCCATCTCACCCACTGATGCACATGCAATCGATGTTCAATACCACAAGTCATGTTGGACAACAAATGTATTCCATGTGTTACGTACCAAGGATAACAAGGGAACAACAGAGAGAGGTCATCCGTTTCAAACATCATGTTTGATTGAGTTGATTAGCCTTGTCGACTGTCAAACTCAGAATAAACAATACTTATCCATGGCACATATTGAAACAACATACATCAACTTGCTTGGTGGCACAGATGCATTGGCGCACCACTTCCCTGCATATAGTAGACACTGGCTCAAGGAGAGAATTCTTCTAGAACTACCACACGTAACGTCTGTTAGGCAAAAGGACAGGAGAAAACCTTCTGTTCTTTACTCCCCAGATGCATGCGAATCCGATATGGTTCAGTCTGCCATGATAGAAAGTGAAGTAGACGATCTGAATATTATCTATAAAGCAGCAAAGGCATTGCGCAGAATTATCAAGAACTTCCACCAACAGGAAAACTCATCCGATGCTATACAGGTCACTAGCAGCACAGATGATGTTCCAGCAGCACTCCACGCAATGATCAGATGGGTTATGGTGGGGCCAACAGAAACACTAGAAACTGAAAAACGAACCACTCACGTTAACAGAGAAGTACTCACTGTTAGTCAGATGCTATTGGGTGGATTCAAATCTGACAAGCAAGTGAACTATAGGCCCAAAACTGATTCTGCGACCTTCCGATCAACCAAATCACAAGAAACTCCACAGTCTCTAGGATTAGCCTTGGCAGTTCACCATGACACAAGAAACAAGAAACTCCTGGAAAGTCTCTGCTCTCAAGGTTACTGTGTCTCGTACAGTCGTGTTATGCACCTCGAAACAGCCCTAGCAAATGCCATTGTGGAAAACACCCTGAAGTTCCAAGGACTTTATGTTCCTCCATTTTTGAAGAAGGGAACTTTTGTGTTTTTTGCAGCTGATAACACAGACTTTGCTGAAGACAGCGTGGATGGCAAAGGGACAACCCATGGAACAATCATTGCTGTTTATCAAAAACGTGACACTCAAGGAGAAACATTGGCGCCACAACTGAGCATAGCTGACACTACCAGTTTGTCAGTGACCCCGTACCAGGTTCCTATGCTTCATTGTGACAAGCCGGTGCCGAAAACCATAAAGAGAACAGACACATTCCACATCAGCAAGGATGGTATATCACCAGCGTATCACCTTACACATCTAGGATGGTTGGTTGCTTCTATGATCACCAGAATGCAGAAATCAAACAGCACATATATACCTGGTTGGGCAGGATACCACTCATTGCTGTCGGGTAGTCACAGTTTGACACAAGTCGGAGTCTTACCCCTTCTACCTGAAGTAGCACACGAGTGGTCGACTCTTCTGACCGTCATCTCTCAGACAACTCAGCTAAAGAACTTAGTTGTTGGTACAAGCCACCCTACAGTCATTTCCTGGGATATGGCCCTCTATGAAAAGGTGATAAGGCTGCTGGATGCAAGGCCAGACCTGAAAGGTGCCGTTGTACCTCGGCTTGGCGAGCTGCATGTGGTCATGGCTGCTTTGAGAGCCCTGGGTACTTCCATTGAGAACTCAGGTATTGATGACGCGTGGATAGAGGCCGACCTCTACGGACCTTCAACAACAAGGCAGATCCTGAGATGTTCGCATTACAAACGCACTCTCCGTGCTCATATTTATTCATATATATAGCACTTTATGAAATGGCGCTGGACCTGTTCTTCAAAGATTATCCACAGTTGAAAGCCGTTTGCTCAGATATGTCAGAAGAAATAGACGAGGCATGTTCAGAAAAGGACAAGTTCACCAAAGCCACAAGTGTGAAAGAAGCCAACACAAAACTGTTGAATGTCATCACTACAGCTGATGTTGTGAACATATTCAAGACTTGGGAAACAGAACAATCCAAAAAAGCCATGTTCAAGTCCTTGATGAATTACCTGCATCGAGTGGAGACAATTCTGTTCTTTGTGGAAGCTTCTCGGGACGCAGATCTCAAACTCCACCTCGAATCTGGTGAGGCACTCAGCAAGCTATTTTTCTCCATGGATCGTATCAAATACAAACGTCTTTGGCCGCGATACATAGCAGATATGTATGACCTGAGGAAGACGCATCCGGCCACATACAGGGAACTCGAGAATGGAAATATCTCAGTAACGAAATCTCGCATCCCCTTTGTATCAATCGGTGCAGACCACACTTGTGAACAGGAAAACAGAGCAATGAAGGTTCATTCTGGACTTCCAGGCATCTCCAATAATGCCAATGCAAGGCAGAGATTCTTTATGGCCTCTCCAGAATTGTCACGGCTGACCAGAGAATTCAAAGATCAGTTCGACACCAAAACAGACAAAGTGACAGAACACCACGAACTTAGTCCGAGGGCAGTGAATCTGAACAATACAGCGGTTGAAAAGATCAAGGCTGCTATCATGAGTCATGGCAATCCATTTACCACAGAAGGAAATAGCATATACAACTTGATCACACATGCCTATGTCCCAGAGGAGCACACGTCACAAATCCTGAATATCGACAACATTGGTCAACACTTGTACGAAGAGTATGTTGACGAAAGAATCAACGGAACAGTCAGCTTATTTGCACCCGTGAAAAAAGAAAACAACACGATGTACTTGTCTGGTGTGAAGAAGACCAAGATCATGCTCAGGGACAAGTCAGTCGACTTGAAGGAAACAAAAGACTTGTATGGAAGACTGATGATATTGACAAAATCAAGCCGTGATGTTGACCAGAAAGACGCAATAGGCAACTACGAATTCACCCTTACACCTCGCGCCTTGTTCGCACCAAACGGTGACCTGCTTCCTTGCCTTGACAAGTCAAAGTTAATCCATCTCCTTGTGAAACATGGAGACTTAGCTCCGGGTGACTTAGCTCCGACCTCAAGTCCTCAAGCTCAAGTCCATAACTCTGCAGCTATGAAAATAGCAGTAGTCGACGCCATGGTTCTTGTACAGAAATTGTCGACAAAACCAGCTGCAACAGTAACCGTTGAAGATCTCAGTGTCAGCTTTAATACCAGATTGATGTCACTGACAAGACATTTTGACGAAGTTATCCTCGTGTTTGATACTTACAAGGCCGATTCGTTGAAGCAAAGCACAAGACAAAAAAGACGAGGGGGGCACAATCCAGTCCAGTACCAAGTGAAGGACAATACCAAGATCCAACACATCACCATGAAGCGGTTCTTGTCACACGATCAGACAAAGTCAGATTTGGCAGAATATCTGGCTGAGAAAACGTTGGAGTACAACAGAGATGCCTCCAAGCTGATAATTATATGTGCAGCAGGAAAGGCCAAGAGTAACAAAGGCGTGCATTTTGAAGACAATAATCATGAGGAGGCAGACACTCTGATGATTCACCAAGCAGTGCTGGCAACTCGCCGCAATCCCAACGCAGAACAGCTTACCTTCTTCTCTCCTGATACGGATGTCCTGGTCTTGGTCATAGCTAACTATGATGTTCTGCTCAAAAACACTGCTGTCTCCCTTGTGTCGGGCCTTGTGCAAGTACAACCAATCTGGAACAATCTTGGCGTCGAAAAGGCCAAGGCATTGCCAGCATTCCACACATTCACAGGAGCAGACAATACTGGACGGTTTTCGCGAATAGGCAAAACAACATGGTTTGAAGCTTTCGTCAGAGCCGATAGTGACGTGATACAGGCCATGAGAATGCTCGGTGATGCTGCAGATGTGACCGCAGATCAGATGTCCAACTTGGCAAGATTTGTATGTGCAGTGTACGTACCAAAGGGAATATGTATCAACAGCATTCCGGAGTTGCGCTGGTACCTCTTCTGTAAACACATGACTGAAAGTCACAAGTTACCTCCAACGCTAGGGGCTCTAAATCAGCATGTTGATCGTGTACATCTTCAGGCAAGGGTATGGGCTCAGGCTACTATCGCACATCAAGTGTTCCTGGATCCACAGCAACATGGCTACTTCAAGGACAACGATGGGGAATTGAAACCACTAATGACAGATGTACCACCAGCACCGAAAGCAATACTTGAGATGGTCAGATGTCAGTGCAAAGGAGACTGCTCATCGAGACGGTGTTCGTGCCGTGCCAATGACTTGGCATGCACAGACTTGTGTTTGTGCAGCTCCGAATGTGAAAACGACGATGACTGTCAACCTGTTCTCTGCTCTGACGACAGTGATGAGGACATTTGAAAACCTATGAGGACAAAATGTTGATGAATGTTGACAAAGATAAAATTTCATCTATGGGAAATATTCTATGTTCAAATAAAAGTAATTATTACATGTATAATTATGGATTGTATAGCCTCATCTCTATATACTTACCTCTTGAATACATAAATCACCTGTTTAGGATATATGAGGGATGTGGTTTCATAATTATGATCCGTGTGCCACAATGTAGCAAAACATCACTCAATGTGGTATACATATTCAGAAAAAAACATGTTTCCTGAAAGTGGCCATCTTGAAAATCCGCTGTAGGCTGCCACCTGGTATCCCAGGGTAGGTGTAGATTATTTTAGATGGCTTCATGTGATTCCTCATCCCCAAAAATGTGGGTATAGGTGTTGGAATCAGCACTCTAGGTGGTTCGGATGTTGAGATATCGCGAAAAATAGGTTTCCGATGGTGGCCATTTTGAAAATCCAATATGGCCGCCAAAGAAAAATTTGCGCAAATGGAAACATGGTTTTTCGGATTCCTGGTGCTATCAGCTTTCCAAAAATGTATAGTTTTGCTAATCTCCACAAAAAAAGAACGAAATTACATAACAAACCTGACTACAAGACCTGTTAGGGTATTGAGGGACACAGGAGCCCATCAATCCTTAATGCTTGAAGGCATTTTGCCATTGTCAAAGAGTACAGCAACTGGTGATAGTGTTCGGTTACAAGGGATCGGTGGCTGTGTTAGTGCCCCACTTCATGTCATCCATTTGGAATCCGATTTGGTGTCAGGACCGGTCACCGTCGGTTTACAAGCCACGCTTCCTGTAGAGGGAGTATCTGTGGTTATCGGGAATGATTTGGCCGGGGGTCAAGTTTATGGTAACCCGAGGGTTGGTAAAGAGCCCAGCAGGGAAAATAACACCACACCAGCTCGGGAGGGCGACAAAAGTACCAAGTTATTTGTAGGGGGACTGAACTTCAAAACAGAGGAAGAAGTTCTGACCTCTGTCTTCAACAGATATGGGCTGCTGGTGGAAGTACGGTTGGTAAAAGACAGGGAAACGCAACGGTCAAGAGGGTTCGGCTTTGTCACGTTTGCAAGCACAAAAGACGCCAGAGAGGCAGAGAAGAATTG
Organism: Myxine glutinosa; assembly: GCF_964187855.1. NCBI lineage: Eukaryota > Metazoa > Chordata > Myxini > Myxiniformes > Myxinidae > Myxine > Myxine glutinosa. Next base: position 47,803,525 of record NC_136266.1, on the reverse strand, counting down.
GAATGGTAAGGATTTGGAGGGTCGGACCATAACAGTAGGGAAGGCATTTCGTAGGCGTCGAGAGGTCTACAGAAGAGGACAACTTGGCGGTAGTTTTGGTGTTGGCAGCAGCCGATATTACTATGGAGGCTCGCAGAGTTACGGCATCTCCCGAAAGAATGATTGTCAGAGTACTGGCCGAGAAGGAGACTGCCAGTCAGGTGACTGCTGGGACAAGGGGTCCCACCGTAACTGTTAGGAGTCCGGAGAAGTTGAAGCACTATATACGGCGGAGCCTCCGAGCCTGGGCTCCTACACGGACTAACCGTGAACGCCACGTTCTTAAAGGCGTCCAGGTAGTGAACTTTCCTGCACGGACTAACCGTGAACTCCACGTTCGTAAAGGCGACCATGTAATGAACTTTCCTCCCCGAACTAACCGTGAACTCCACATTCCTTAAGGCGTCCATGTAGTGAATACTCAGCTGGGCCTCCCGAAAAAGTGCTATCGAGTGTTTAACTTTGGGGCTTTGGTCACCACCTCAACCATCATTCAAGAGAAACTAGAAGTTGTTGACGCTTGGTCCAGAGTGAATTACCTTTGGAATCTCTGGGGGTTTTGTGAAATTTTGTTGCTTTATTTTTGAGATGTGATAATTGTGCCCAGGGGGAACTGATGATTTGGGGTGTGAGTTATCTTGTTTGTTTATCAAAGTTGGCCTGCAAAGAAAGTTTTCGCGGTGTTTAAACTTTCTTTCTTGAAGGGGGGGAGTGTTGCGAATTCCGGATTTATGTGAATTACGATTCAGGTCATTTCTTATTCATGTATATTCTATTAAAGGTTGTTGTGGTTAAAGGGTCAGGGGCCCTTCTGGTAAAACAACGAGACCGGAAACGGGATCGTGAAACCGGAAAGAAAAAGACACAAGGTCCGGGAGAAAGCGGCCATCTTCTGCTCATCGCCCAGCTCCGACACGAGCGGTGTCGATATTGATCAGCGTTGGGAACGCTGAGTGTAAAAGCCCGTCTGGCGAGAGGAGTTACCTGCCCAGGGTGATTGCCTGTTGCGTGTCAGGTTGCCGTGGGTTCCTGGAAGGAACCAAGCGTCTGGCACTGCTCGCCTCGACGCCTACGAGTGCGTGTACGGGTCGCACCTTGGGCCTCGCGCGCTTTGCGAGCCGTTCACAGCCCAGAGGCCGCGATCACGGGCTCCGACCTCGGTGGCTTGCCGAGGAGGTGTCCGCTGTAGCAGCTGTTCCCGGTATGTGACGTGCATGTTTAGAGCACGTCAGCCAGGGGTCCGTTCCACCGCCCGTGTGCAGAGAAGTCGACCTTCACCTTGGTCTGGAGGGGCCCAGAGACATTGTGAGGGACAGTGCCTATTGAGGGGGTCGTGAGTGGGGCAAGGGGGGAAATATATGAGATGGCCATCTTAGTAATATTGTTGATTGTTGTTGATTGATTGGGAATATATTATTGATTAATCCGGATCCTTGGTGTGGGGTTTCTTATTGACTGGAATTCCTATTGACTGCGTTACGAAAGCGTATAAATCATCCATCTTCCTGGCGGGGTTCCTCTCACGGTCCGGGGGTCACCGAGACCAGGTAGTCACCGGGAGGACCACGTAACAGATGCTTCAGGAAGTGTCGTCCAATTTGGTTGATAAAGTCCATCATCAGTCTTTATCCAACCCCAGCTACATGGAGAAGGAAGTGCAGGCTGTGGAAGCAGTGTCTGGCCCCAGATATGGCCACCCTGGAAAACAGCCCTCTTAACATGTTGTTCTTGAGCAGCCTGTGTTGGTGGAATTCGCTTAATAGAGTTATTCTTTGCAAACAGCTTCTTCCTAGCCTTGTTAACATCAGTGCAAGTACTTGTTCGATCAAAGAGGAGTATGACGAACCTCTCAATGACACTCATGCTTTGTTCCGAGATCCCACTGGGAGCACGTGCCAGTCGCAAAAGTGCATCAGTGAGCTCCGGCAGTGAGTTCCAAGTAGCCCATGCATGTTTTCTTTCCATGTCCAACAAAGGCTGACACTGTATCACACCCTGTTAGGGCATGAAACATTGGAAGCGCATGTGATTTCTCTGGACCCAGACAGGCTGCAATTTTGTGGGTTGGTATGTAGCGAAAACTCTTTCCTGTTCCAAAAGCTAGCCACAGTTCATCTTTATCTGGTAGTGTATGAGCTACCATCACAGCCAACACCACAACATCGGTGTCAACAGTACGTACTAGTATCTGGTGATGTCCGTGCTTTGCAGCATGTGCTACATGCAGCAACATTCGACTGTCTGCCTCTTCATGGTTGCATGGTGCAAGTGAGTCAATATCCTGTTGTGGTGGCACACAGAGTACTCGGTCCCCATCTGTGACTACCAGCTCCTTGTTTTCAGTATCGAATGAATGGATGGGTACTTTTGACAGGAAACTGAACAGTTTTGTCTTATTGATATCCACACGCAAGAAGTCCTGCCAGTTTTTTGGTATGGGTGCAGACTCAACAACACGTCTGCGAACCCCCTTTCCACGTTTTGTCCTGGCTGTTGCTTTTAGAGAATCGATTACATAGCTGTCCCAGACCAGATCTAGACGTGATGCATGTTGAAGCTGTCCTAAGTTGTATGGGATGAACACCTGACTGGCATATTCAAGAAATGTCTTTGCAGTTCCTGGCTTCAGCATTTGAATGGTGGCTGCTCCATCTAATACTATATTGGTGACACTAGGAGCTTCTGATTGCGCATTGGAAAGGCCTTCCAGACACGTCAACAAGTCACTCTTGGTGCCTAGGTGAAGTCTCCCTGCCTCAGAGAGTGCTGGTGGGCATCCTTGGTTCTCGTGTCGAAAGAATACATCAAGATTTCCATCCCGAGTCTGACAGCCGATATACAACCGAGAAAATAATTCCATGTCACTCTTCAGGGAGGCAAACTGTTGCTTTCCCTTAGGTGCTTTGTCTATAGTGGTGCCTAAAAGTGGTAGCTTATTACGGTGAAGTACATCATCGATTGACTTGGTCCTGTCTAGGAGACGTTCCTTTGTGAATTGATCAAACTGTTCTTGGCCTAGGTTCTTGGCAGTACGGACTGTCTTCAACACTGAAGGGTCTGCAATTTCTTTGGTATCAAGGACAAGTAAGTCTTGGCACTCCTCATCAAAAGGGTTGCCCAGTTCCTCGATTACACTCACAAGTGAACGAACATCTTTTGCAAAGGAATTCTGTACACTCGATGTTTGATCATGGTGACATAAGTCTACTCGTTTTTCCCAGTGAAGCTCCACATTCTCAAATTCCTGAATAACTCTGGCAACCTCTGGGCCAGCAATCATCCACCGCCGCAGAGCACTTGGGTTCTCTGTGAGGCCAATCGCCCCTCCGTCACCCTTGATGCAAGCATTATTCTGTTCATGTGCTTGATCAATAGTGATGGCTGAGAATACCCGTTTGGTCTTCTGCACCGTAAAGTGACCAGCACTAAATTCTCTGTAAACGTCTGGGTGTTGCTTTGACAGTTGAGCCATATCTCTCAGATGCACTGGTATCCAGCGCGCATAGTTTGTGTGATCTAGTTTATAGAACCATGGAGTCAGTTCTGTCAGTGCATCCAGATACTTAGTAAAATTGGCTTCTCGTATGGAGTGCACATAGATTAGAATGCAAATTTCCAGTGCCATTGTTGTTGCCCAGGACTGAAACTGTGGGCAATTCTGTTGTCTGTCATTACACCAGGCATCAAAGTCCACTGGGGTCTCTCCATCTTCTGTATTGGCAACACTGTAGTGGTTATAGGCTCGATGTTGCAGAATGTATAAGGCAGCAGCTGTGATTTGGTGTGCCCTTCTTGTACGTGTAACATGTGCTGCCTGGAGGAAGGAGTCTGCTGTTCCTGCTGTAGTAATCTGTGCTTGTACCCATCCACTTCCACGTAGCCAGTCACCCACAGTCTTCAGAGCTGCCATCTCGATGTGGAGACCACCGAACATCACCACAAATTGATATTCTCCATATTTCTCAGGCCACTTCCACTGGATCTGTTTGGCAAGAGCATATAGCGGCTGGTCAAATGTCAGCACTGGTGTTTGGCCTGTGTTCAGATGTTCGATAGCATTCTTCACTACATCCATTGAGTGTTTAATCATAGCCACAGTGTGGGCACACTCCTGGAAAAGGGGGAGTAAGGCAGTGGGTGTGATGATTCGATCACCAGGAGTTTGATGGCTTGCATGGTATGCAGCCCATGACATATTCTCAAAGTCCTCTTCGTCATCATCAAGGACATGTCTCGTGTTTTCCAACCACCTGTACTGTTGTTCGGTATGGTTCTTGAAATTACTCCTTCGCAGGGAGGTGACATGTGTAGCCGGAACAGTAGATTCCTTGTTGCTGGATGTAACAGGCGGTAGGTACATCAGCATAGAAATGTGGTAGATCACCAACCGTCTTCAAGCCAACATTGCCTCCAATTATGACAATACCACGGTCTACTCCAGCATCTGCGCAAGTGGGATGTTGCGGCAATGAGATTCCTGTTCCATGGAATGAGTCTTTGGCTGTGGTTGCACTCGGATTGTGGTCAATATTGTCCACAGCAGCAGTTGTGAATATGTTGCCATGCATGGTGGTTGGACAAACCACTTGCTCCATGCGAAAGCGTTGGCAGACATTGTTCCCCATCTCAGCAGAGAGGCACAGCACGCGGTCATATGAGATGCTGAGGCCGAGATTGAATAGCCTGTCTACCCGTTCTTTCTTACGAGTTTTTGCATGCAGCATTAGCCCAATGTATGTTGGAAGAGGTGTTTCCTGGGAGGTATGGTGTCTGACTGATGGAGTAGTGTTTTTCTGGGTTCACCTGTGCTTGACACAGTTATATTTCAGAAGCTGGGCAATTGCTTGTTTTCTTGTGACGTCATCGGAGCACGCGCGCAGGGCACCCTGGGACACCTCGGCCATTTTGATACCCTCTCGAACAACGTCGTCAGCGGATTCACATTAAATAGTTTTTGTTCACGACCAGTCATGCCAATTTGCGGCGTATTTCGTTGTTCAAACAGGTCAGGCGTTAGGCCAGGAGTCAAGTTTTACAAAACGCCCAAACTTCTACTGAATCAGGGTGAGAAAACAAGAAATTTAAGTGAAGAGAGGCGGCCTTTGTGGAAGGCTGCCATCAATCGCAGTGACATCCAAACAGAATCACAGTGGGATCGCACACCTGTCTGCTCCGAGCATTTTGTTAACAGTAAGTAAGAACATGTTTCATTGTATAACCATACAATTACTATAATCATTAATGATATTGAATACAATACATACATTTGAACAAATGGAGGGCACTTAATCAATCAGGTCCATAACATTAACACAAGCAGCTTTAAAAAATACATGTTTGTTTAATATATTAATACCTTGGATCGAATCAAGTGGACGTCATTCAGTTCTTTGTGTAGGATTTGTCGCACCCATCCATCTTGGTACAACCTGTATGCCTCGAGGGATTTCTACTTCTTCAACTCATCTTTGGTATAGGCCGATTTGCTGAACAACAGGTAGTTGATCACGTCGATGTGGGTCACCTGAGGCCACTTGCTCACATTCTTCTCAAATTGATCATTTGATAGACCATAAGGGTCACACCCAATGACAGAAATCTTCTCTTTGTAACGAACAAGAACGTCCGGGGGGAGCGTCTCTTGGTAGCCAAGGTTGGCACTCGCACTGCTAGCCATACTCAAGCCTGGATCTACCGTATCCTTACGTACACTCCAAGTCTGTTCTACAGGTAGTTGGTTGCAGGTTGACCCACTGCCCAGGTGTTCACCAGTTCACTGGTCCACGGCAAACTTAAACCGAATGTTCTGTGTTTGTTGGGCAACAATACGTAATATAAACTAGATGGCACCACACTCCACATGAACGTGACAAAACAAACAAAATTACTTTATAAAACAGACTTTTTGCGATCCGCATTCACCATAAACCAACGCAACAAATCAATATCAGCGCACACGGACAGATTAGCTTGGGTATCAAAATGGCCGCCGCGCAATGCGAGATGGGTAATTTGTGACGTCAGTGAAAACAAAGGATAGCCAGTGTTGCTGGTGTCGAAGACACCAGGCTTTGGTCCTTGATGCTGGGGCCCTCCAGCACCATGCTTACTAAGGCAAGCAAAAGTTTTGGCACAGAGTTCTCCTGGCACCTTTCATCAAATGGCCCATTGAAAGGCACTGAGTCTTCGATCATGTGTTCTTCTTTCGTGTATCATCAGATGGCCAGCTGTGTCGTGCAGCCATGCCCTCGTCTCTGGTCCTACGTCAAAGAGGCCGGCTTCTGAAGGTGGTCTGTATAGGGGGCAGGTGGTAATTATGTGTTCGGCAGTCTGCTCAGGCTCGCCGCACTCGCACGCAGCGCTGTCTGCCAGGCCCCACATCTTCAGCGATGATTTGAAACGGCCGACCCCCGTACGTAGACGGTTCAGCAAGGTCCATTGCAGGCGTGGTAGATCTTCTCCTACGACGCCACCTCCTGGGTCCCAGATGTAGCGGTGGATGCGGGTGGGCCCGGCCGTTTCCCACACCTGCTTCCAAGATGCCGCCAGCCATGCGCTTCTAGACAGGTCCTCAGGGATAGAACTGAGCATCTCTTGTGCCGCCTTGTTGTAGGGATGGCGGGACTTGAGTCTGCTTGGAGGCGCCACTATCGTTGTGGTGTTGTGCCGGATGTGCCAGTCGTGTTTCTGGGCATTCCTTGCCAGGGCGAGGGTAGCAGCCGGCCGCGGCGATTCCCGCTAGGACTGGCAGGTGGAATGCCGGGGTGGGCTTCAAGCAACCAGCTACAATGCGTAGGGCGTTGTTGATGGCAACATCAACCTTTCTCACATGTGGGCTTCTGCTCCAGGCTGGGGCGCAGTATTCGGCTGCAGAGAAGACCAGGGGAAGAAGACGACAGCCTCTTCGCAGCCTTCCCTACAAGTAACAAGAATTGTGAAACTAATGTCGCCACACAATCATCGAGCTGGCAGGCTAAGGTACAAGCCAAGGTCAAGACCAAGGCATAGAACGTCCTTTTCAGGACAGGCGGCCATTCTGACCGTCGAAAACCAAGGCCTGTCAGTGCTCCAACTCAATGTCGAACATGTGTTGACGTACAATGTGTGCAGCATGTACAAGGTGAACAGCGTCACTATCAATGTCCCCATCACAGGCTTTGCCTAATGCAGCACCGATATTGTCATCAAATACCAGCACAACAGCTCTCCCCTTACTCTGAGCACGCAGGTCTGGGAACTGGGCCAAGAGTCTTTGCTTCAGTCCTGTGGTATTTACTCTTTTGTCATGTGCAACTCCCAACTGTTCCATTCTTGACATGTGGAGATGTGCCAGATCAGCAAGCTTAAAGACTGGTGCAGTTCCTGATTCCAGGCGAGTTTCTTCAATGTACATCACAATTTCACCAAAGGCGATTCCGGAAATTACACATTCGCTATCTGTCCATTGCTGTGCATCTGTCTTGACCTTTCTTGCGCGATTGTATAGGGCCAGCAACCACTTTGTATGGTATTTGGCTTCCAATGCCACCATGTCACCCATACTGAGCCTGGCCAATAGCTAAGTATCCTCAACAACTGCTGCACTTGCCCGTATATTGCGGTCAATCTGAAATGTTGAAGCCTCATGAAGGTCATCATTACCAGCCAAATGTCCACAGAAGAATCATGAAGGCTCACTTGCAATTGTTTCTGTGTTAGCAGGCCACGATCTAGTCCATTTGCATGGAGTATCACCACTTCCACTCGACGTAGCTGCTACACTTGGCATCGTTCTTTTCTCTGCTCTTCGCAGCATTGTACTGTTGTAGCGGAGCATGCATGTGTGATGCCACTTAGCCTCGTTGGCAACCATAGCAGCTTCAATACCAGAACCACCATCTATTCTGTCCAACTGTAATGTTCTTGGTAACTGTCTTAGTTCATTGAATTTGATAAGGTTATCAGCAAGTGACTTGTACCCTCTTCCAATGTCTGACCGTTTCGACAGTGCCGGGCATCGAAGCGACTCCATTGTTTGCTCCTGGCATATAGCACAAAGTTCCCAGTTTGTATGAGCTGGCTGTTGATATGCAGGCGATGCACATGTGTCCACAAGTTTGAACCGTTTTGACATGATTAATTAAGTGTCTTAGTCGCTATTATGTGCTATCGGGTCACCTATTACTGCAACCGCCACCTCTGTATCACAATATCCACCATCCACCACCACCACCATACTCTGCAAAGACATGTAACACATTATTAGGTTGATTGTGGTCGCTATTAAATTCATTTGTAATGTGATTGAGTTAGCACTGAAATTTTCAATAAATCGCCACCATTTTCATAAAATGGTGGCCATTTTGAAAAATGGCGGCCATATATATTTTATGTAACCCTTTGTTTGATATTCTGGTGCAATAGTATTACCAACTTACACCTTTAAACGACTTTTAGAATCATAAAGTGACATCTAGAGCGGCATATCTATATTGCGAATGCCATATGGCCACCATTTTGGAAAATGGCTGCCCTGCTCGACAGAGGTAAAATTTCAAGTGCCTCCATATCTGAAATTGTTTAGTATACAATATTATATGCTTGTGCCAATTTTGGTGCTTTTATCAAAAAATGAACAATTGGTTTGATATGTTGAGCTAATCCGCTGGACTATTTAATCATGTAAATCTTTGTCCATTCCAACCACGCCATCTTTCCTGGGTGTCATTTTATGGGTTGTTTTTTTTTAAATCCAAACTTCACATGCAGGATGTTCCACAAATTTCGATTTTCGGGGGGAGGGGGGGGGGGCGTTCCGAATCTAAAAGTGTAAACTGTTGAATACCCCTGATCCACACGCTAATAGTATGCCATGCTAAGTGGGGTCCGGGGGCACCCCTCTACCGAAAGAAATTTTTTTATTCTGCACTTATTTTCCATTACTGAAGCATTTTCGAGGCATGTTTGGGTGTAATTACTTCAGAAAAGTTGAATTTTGAGTGTGATTAAAAAAATTTTTTTAGAGAAAACAATTTTGGTTGAATTTTTTTTTCACCAGCCATAGGGGAGTGTAACAAAGCAATCACGGGCCAAATGTCCTCATTTCCTTGGTTACGGTTGTACAAGAGCCTGCGACCACTCCTTTTACAATGTACCCCGTGGGAGACTGTGGATCCTTTGTATATTGTTTTCCAATGTGCATTCACACACACAACGAACCCCCGCTGGTGACGGGCATGTCCTGTATTTTAATGACTTATCCAAAGCTTTAAATGAGATTTGCCCTGCCTCGAAAATAGTGGTCTCATAAATTGATGCTTTCAAGTGATGCCAACAATTTCAGGGGCAAACCTGAAGCTCACTTTCTGACTTTGTCTCATATTGTTGCGACCAGCTACATCTCCAATTCTCCCAGCATTGTATTAAGGTAGTTTTATTGCAGAAATACAAATTTTGGGAAATTAATTCCATGTAATCCGTTCTTGCTCCACCACTGCCTCTGGGCCAGAGGCTGGGACATCCATTGATTTATAAATGTTTCTTGTTATACAAATCACAAAACAATAGTGTGGGTTTGCTGTTGATACATTTAAGATGCTGTACAGCACCTGTATTCACAATGTGGAAGCATTGTGCCATATAAGTTCTTGTTCTCTAATTTTTTCCTATTGTCAGGCATATTCTTTTAGGTCGAGTACCTTTGGACTTGGACTTCTTTATTTCACTTCTGTACACCTGAGCATTGTTTGACATGTAAGGAGCAGTTTCTCACCGCTATGTTAGGAAAGCTTTTGTGGATTGTTTGATAGTGTGTATATATATATATATATATTGTTACAGACGCGGTTTTAGATGTTAGTTTACCGAGCGGTTTGGTATTACCGCGTCCGAACAGTTACTCCCCGATTAGAACCCTATCCCGCCCGATTCCACTCGAACGTTGGCCGAATCGCGCTACGCTAAATCAATGATGGAAAGGACACAACGGCTGGGTTAAATGAAACGACACAAGGGGTACAGTTCTCAAGACCTCCGGAGGAGGATATAATTGGTGATGCAGAAAAGGGGTAGATTACAGGGTAAGAGGTAAAGCACAGAAAAGATGGGCACTTAGACACAGTCTTATCTATCCCCGACAGACCACAGACAAACGGGACAAGACTGACTTACACGGGGATTGATGGCAGGGAAGGACAGGCAGTCGATAGCACAAGGTGCACCTTGGCTCAGGGGCAGAATCAACACGGTCCGGTCCAGAGATGCGGGGAGGTATTTCAGCGCTCGGAGGTGGCGTCTTCTCTCTCCAAGCTGAGGGCGCATCTGACGTCACCTCCCTCTTCCTGCGCATGCTCAGCGGGGAGTGACACGCCCTCGGCTCGTTGTCTCCGCCCCAGATGGAATCGGTCCGCCGCTTCTATTGGGTGCGGGGGGTTACCGGGCTCCGCCCTTGACGAGGAGCTGACAGCGAGCCCCTGCGTGGTAACCCCGTCGGAGCACATGTTCAATGGCGGCTAACCAAGCCGGAGTGAGGACGCGCACTCCTCGCGCCGCCGCTGTTGTTGTTGCTGTTGTTGTTGTTGTTGTTGTACCATGAGGAAGAGCTGCGGGGAGGTATTGGGAGGTCCTAAACTTTCTAACGGTGCCATACAATCACATTCTGGTGCAACGAAGAGTCAGAATTAATGGAAACGAGTCCTTAACTGACATAGACTAAGAATAACTAGCAAGATGTCCTATAGTTGTCTACGTGAGATGCGGTGGACCTGGATGCGACATTTAATGGGGGAAATAGGGGAAGGTCGGGTCTACAGAGTGTTGTTTACAGAAAATGGGACTAGGGAATGGGGGATTGGGGATAGTTGGGAAGTATTGGGGAAATAGGGGAATATTTACAAGCGGATATGGATGGATCCAAATCCCATATCCGCAACAATATATATATATATATATATATATACATATATATATATATATATATATATATATATATATATATATATATATATATATATATATATATTGTTGCGGATATGAGGACTGTATTTTTTTTTGATTGTGTGCTTTATTATTATTATTATTGTTATTCTGCGCCTCCTGCCTCCGGAGCTGTGTAAAGGTCAAAAGGGCGTCCCATAATTAGTCCACAAGCATACACGTCAGCCAATCATAGAATACCCCTGTTCGATAGTTATATCTTATTCTGTGTTTTAGGGTAAGGCTGTGTCTCCCATTAATAGAAATACTCCATTGCACCAGTGAAAGAGATAGATTCCCTTCATTCCCACTCCCAAAACTTCCATTTCCCCTTTCGTCTTTGCCAGGCCTCGAGTGCCATTGCCAATTACCTCCCTTCCAATTGCCAACTGCATTTTGGGCGGTTTTCCCTTCATCCGCCATTGACCACGAGGCAGGGTTGGGGAAGAAAGGCGGGTCCCCACCTCGTCATAGAGGGGAGGAGTGAACCAGCCCTTGCCGACCAACCCAGAACGAGGGGTTGGCTTTAGAGGGCGGAGAGAGAACGTTTTGGGGAGGTTCGCAAAGGGTCAAGGGTGGGGCTTATATAACCCGAGGCAGAGGCCCCCAGAGAGAGTCGAGGAGGGAGGAGATCAGAAGACAGAAAGGCCTTGAGTTGGACTAAGCAAGAGAGGAAGTTGTTGGACTGGGTGGGACTAAGAAAGAGAGAGAAAGAGTCCTGAAGCTTGTGAGGGAAGGAGAGAGAACCCGTCACACCAACCCCCCACCAGCCGCGTTGGCTCCACCAAGCGTTCACCTCCACCAAGGCTCCACCAAGCTCCGTGTTGGCTCCACCAAGCGTTCACCTCCACCAAGGCTCCACCAAGCTCCACGTTGGCTCCACCAAGCGTTCACCTCCACCAAGGCTCCACCAAGCTCCGTGTTGGTTCCACCAAGCGTTCACCTCCACCAAGGCTCCACCAAGCTCCGCGTTGGCTCCACCAAGCGTTCACCTCCACCAAGCTCCGCGTTGGCTCCACCAAGCGTTCACCTCCAGCCATCCACCTCCTGCCATTCCTGTCATTCCCCACGTGAGTCTGTCTTTTGTTTGTTCTGTCCTGGGTTAATTAAGACTGTAGGTAAGCTAGTATTTTCACTGTGTCACCTGCGTCTTATGTGCTTGTAAATAAACGTGACTGCTTTCTTTTTGCTTATGTGTGTAAATAGTAAATAAATTTAGTAGTATTTCCAAACCTTTCTTTGCCTTCGTCTTCCTCTTTGCATTCGTCGTTTTAGTCTTTTCCCTCATTGAGCAGCCGCGGTGCGATCCGGCCAACGTTTGTGTGGAATCGGGTTCTAATCGGGGAATAACTGTTCGGTCGCGGTAATACACCACCGCTCGGTCAAAATAACATCTTAACCGCGTCCGCAACAATTGGTGTCTGGGAGTGAGATACGGACCCGAAGCGCGCTTAACGCGCTCAAAATTACAAGCTGCTGGAAATTTGTGTTGTTTTACAAAAAACCCGAATTTTGAAATCGCGCCATGGCTGGTCAAGGCGATCGAATGCCCGTGGGTGAGCTAGAGGAGGGGTTGGGAGTGGCCCAGGATCAGAGGGACGAAGTAGAGGAGAACATTGGCAATGTGGTTGAGGGAGTATCAGATGCACAAAATGGCGTCCTCGCGCACGTGGGTGTAGCGGCACCAAATTTTGCTGCGCCCGCGACCGTAGCAGCGCCACCGGTGGATTTGAATCTTTTTATGATACAAATGAAGGCCCTTATGGGCAAGAATAGTGAGCGATTGGAAGGCCAAATGGGACAAATGGGGAACCGGATGGATGCTCAAAATGAGCAAATGAAGGCTCAGAGTGAGCAAATGGGGGCAATGAGGGACGAAGCAAGGGCTGATTGTGAGCGATTGGGGGGCGAAATGGGGGGCAAAATGGGAGAAATGGGGGAACGGCTAGAAGCTAAATTTGAGGGGTTAGACAACGGGATAAAAGAGGTAAAGAATGGGTTAACAGGGGTGGAAAATAGAATGGCTGCCCAGGAGAATCAGTTAGAGGGGGTGAAAAATGGGTTAATGGGGTTAGAAAATAGGATGGAAGACAAATTGCGGGAAATAGGGGAGCAATCCGCCCGGGAAATCGAACAGATGGGGAACCAGATGGAGGAGATGAAGGAGGAGATACGACGAGGTGTAAGTGAGGAGGTCTCGGGGGTACGCGAGGAGGTAAAGCGAGGCGAAAAGCGTATAGAGAAAGAGGTGAGGAATAATACGGCTAGGTTACAGGGGGGAATAGAGGGTCTGACGAAGGGAGTAGAACAGCTGACAGTGGGACAAAAGGAACTAGTGGACCAAGTGGAAAAGAACACGGCAATAATCGGGGGGGTTAAAAGCGACACAAAAAGACATTAAGAACGAATTAATAGCGACACAAAAGGAATGTCAGATGGTACATGAGGGGTTGACGAAGAAGTTGGAGGAGGTGACAGAAGTAATGGAGACGAAGGACCGAGAGGTGAGGATGCACATAGAAACGGTTAAAGTGGTGTTAGAGGAAGAGATAGATGGGGCGCACAGGGAGATGAAGGAAGTAAAGGAAAAATTAGAGGAGGTGGAAGAAGGGGTGAGTGAAATTAAGAAGAGACGAAGGGAAACTAAAAAGGAAATAAAGGAGGAGGTGATGGAATTGGTACAAGGTCTGTGCTCGAATCGTGATGAGGTGCTCACTAACCAAATAAAGAGTTTGCAGGTGGCAGAGGAGGTGCGGAGACGAGGTGTCAAGGTGAGTGGCGATATATTCAGAAATGTATATGATGTGAGGGGAGCTTCAGTCGGCTTGGGGGTTGATTTAGACCCGAGTGTTCGTGAGGGACCAATGGTGAGGTGTATGACTGGTCCGGAGTGTGTGGAAAGAGGAGGTGTACAAGGAGGTCTGGCTATGGGGAGTGGGGGGGGGGGGGGGTGCTGGTGAGCAAGAATGTGCGGGTAAGGAGTGGGTAGCGGGTTGCGGCAGGGCGACCCAGGCATCGACACCACGGGGGGTAGTGTTTGGAGGGACGGGGGATGCGCGGGAGCCCCCCGGGAATAGCGTACTGTGGGAGCCCGAGCGGTTTGGTCCCGCGTTGATCCCGCAGGGAGTGACGCGCGGGGTCCGACCTTCGGGCACCCACAAAGTCCCACTCGCGCCGTATGACGGCAAGAGTGATTTGAGGGCGTACCTGGCACAGTTTGAGTACGTGTGTAAAGGCAACGGTTGGAATCCGGACGAAGGTGGAGTACACCTGGTAGGGGTGCGGCGGCGGAGGTGCTGACAGCTTTACCACCGGGTGCTCTCACCCTGCCAGCTCTCCGTGCGGCTTTAAATAACCGTTTCGGTATTGAGCAGCAAAGCGAGCTTGTTAAAGCTCAACTTGCGCAGCGAAAACGCAAGCCCCAGGAGACCATCGGGGAACTTGCTCACGATATTCGCCGCTCAGTAGGGATTGCACACGCGGACATGGCAGCGAGTTCCCAGGAAAGCCTGGCGCTGGATCACTTTATTCAGGCCCTTCCGGATCTGGAGCTCCGACAACAGCTCGCCATGTGGCGCCCGCAGACCATGAGTCAGGCGGCCGACGCTGCAGCCCGTTGGGAAGCAGCGAGGCCCCTGGCCCGGGGAGGCGAGCGCCATGCAGTGGCGGTGCGTCAGGTGGGGCCCGAGATGGGGGGCGGTCCCCTAAGGGGGCCCGCCCCCGACGGGGGCCCTGACCTGGAGAGCATGGTTCGGAGGCTGGTGGATCGGCGTCTAGCGGGACCTGGACCATGGCAGGCGGCCCCAGTGCTGGCCCCCGGTAGTCCCCGACAGAGTACCCCAATTCGGACATACAGGGGGGGGAATTTGGAATACCGGAGGCAAGCACCTTACCAGGTGAGGTGCTATAATTGTGCTCGGATGGGTCACCGTGCGTGGGAGTGTCGAGCTCCGCGCCGGGACGTTCCCCGCCAACCGATGCCCTCAACTCCGCCCCGTATCGATCGGCCCAGCCGACCTCAGACACCCCCCCCCCCCCCCCCCCCCCCCCCGCCAGGGCCCGGGAAATTAGGACGTGCCGGGCATGCAGGGCGGTGTTCGGCAGTAGGGGATGGGGAGAAGCCCTCGTTGATGCGACAGGTCATTCATTGTGGCCAAATTGGAACGGGTAGTTTGACAATTCGGTGCAAAATTGCCGGCGTGGGGGTAGACGCCGTGGTGGACACGGGAGCCAGCGCCACGATCATCAGCCCCGTGGTCCTTAATTCGAGTGCAGACGGCTGGGGTAAAATCCAGCGTCTGGACAATCATAGCTTGCAGCTGGCTACCCGGGCAACGGCTCCGATCATAGGGCGTGGTTTTGTGACCCTCAAGTTGGGATCGGTAAAGCAAGAGATAGAGGTTTGGGTGGCGGAGGTGTGCGACCCGTGCTTAATAGGGTTGGATTTGTTGACTGCCGGCGGTTGTAAAATCGACTTGGGCCGGGGGATCCTGCAATGGGGGGTGGAAGAGCTACCATTGGAGGGGGTGAGCACGGCCGAGAGGGTGGAGCTGGAGGCTCCTGAGGCCGTGACCACCCCTCCGGGGGCCGAGGCCATAGTGCCGGCCCGATGGTCAGCCCGCCCGACATGGCAGGAAGCCTGCGGCCTGGTCGAACCGGTGGCAGCGCGATCCATACCTGGTTTAATCGTGGGCCGCACCCTTGTAAAAACGGACGGGCCGGTGGTGGCCGTCCGAGTAATTAATATTAGCACAGAACCACGCACTATAGTGAGGGGCACGAAGGTAGCTGGCTGCACCCCAGTTAGAGAAGTCACGTCAGTGAGGGGCGAGAACATCCAGCCGAGCCGGCCCCAGGGGGAGCCTTCAATAAGTTCTAGGAATTGGCCCGATCCCATTTGCGAGATGGTAAATCGGAGTAGCATAGAGTTGGGAGGTACCCAGAGGGAGGCCTTACACAAACTGGTTGGGTCCCATTTGGACCTCTTCTCCTTGTCCACCGAGGATATTGGACGTACGGGCCTGGTGAAACATCAGATCCACACCGGTGAGGCCCGGCCTATTCGTCAGGCCGCCCGACGACTCCCTTGGAGCAAGAGGGCGGAAGCTGACGAGCAGGTTGAAAAAATGCTCGACGCAGGTGTGATCGAGCCCTCGGGAAGTCCTTGGATGTCACCTGTTGTGCTGGTCAAAAAGAAGGATGGGACCACGCGGTTCTGCGTGGACTATCGCCAGCTAAACAACGTGACACTCAAGGACTCATATCCCCTGCCAAGGATTGATGACACCCTCGATGCCGTTGCGGGCTCAAATTGGTTCTCAACTTTGGACCTCAAGAGTGGGTATTGGCAGGTGGAGATGGATAGGGCAGGGAAGGAGAAAACGGCATTTTCCACAGGTAAGGGACTGTATCAGTTTACTGTGATGCCGTTTGGTTTGTGTAACGCCCCCGCCACCTTTGAAAGATTGATGGAACATGTACTAGGCGGCATGCCATGGCAATCATGCCTGGTGTACCTGGATGACGTCCTAGTACATGCCAAAACGTTCCCCCAGGCAGTAGCTAATTTGGACCAGGTGTTCGGGTGCCTCAGACAGGCAGGGTTAAAGCTAAACCCGAGTAAGTGCACTTTGTTTGCAAGAGAGGTAGCCTATCTAGGTCACGTGATCCGCCGCGAGGGGGTAAAAACGGACCCAGACAAAATTAAAGCGGTAGAGGAGTGGCCCGCACCACGTACCATCAAAGAGGTGCGGGGATTTTTAGGACTCTGCTCCTACTACCGGCGCTTTGTGGCAAAATTTGCGGAGTTGGCCCGTCCCCTCCACCGGCTTACAGAGAAGGGGACGCGATTTAATTGGACACGGGAGTGCCACGAGGCCTTCCAAAAATTGAAGGGGTGTCTAACATCCGCACCCCTTCTAGCTTACCCCACTAGCAACGGGGCATTTACCCTGGACACGGATGCGAGCCAGGAAGGATTGGGCGCAGTTTTGTCTCAGACACAGGAGGGCGTGGAGAGAGTGATTGGTTACTATAGTCGGGCCTTAAGTAGGCCCGAGCGAAATTATTGTGTCACTCGCAAAGAGTTATTGGCTATGCTGGCTGCCATGAACCATTTCCACCCGTACCTGTACGGGCGGAAATTTTTGGTTAGAACTGACCATTCCTCCTTGCAATGGCTCCTTCGGTTCAAGGAACCGGAGGGCCAAATTGCAAGGTGGTTGGAAAAGTTGCAGCAGTACGATTTTGATGTGGCCCATAGGGCCGGGAAAGCCCATGGTAATGCGGACGCACTCTCTCGGCGTCCTTGTCTGGGAGAAAACTGCAAATTTTGTGCGAGACACGAGGAGAGGGAGCAATTGGGCGATTCTGCCCCGATTCTCGTCGTCCGGGCAACCCGGGTGAGAGGGCCAATTTTGCCACTAACCGCGGACGAGGAATTTGGAGATTTGGCATGGAGCACGGCCCAGCAGGAGGATCCTGTCCTGGGGCCGGTGTTCAATTGGGTCAAATTGGGGCAAAGACCAAAGGGGGAAGAGGTCACCCCCCTCGGGGCGCAAACAAAGGCGTATTGGGCTCAGTGGCAGACCCTGGAGTTGAAAGGCAACATCTTATATCGCAAGTGGGTGGAGGTTCCCTCTGATAGAACTTCCTGGCTGGTGATAGTCCCAGACAAATTCAAGAACGTCATCTTACAACAGGTGCATGGTACCCGCTCCGGTGGCCATTTGGGCAGGACAAAGACAATATCTCGGGTCCGCCGGAGGTTCTATTGGGTGAATATGGGGCGCGACATACAGGACTGGTGTCGGAGATGCGACGCCTGTTCTGCCATAAAGGGACCAGCACGGAGGATGAGGGCCCCCCTTCAATTACATCAGGTGGGGGCCCCCCTTGAGCGGGTGGCTATGGATATTCTAGGACCGCTGCCCCGCACCCGCCAAGGTAATAAGTATATCCTCGTTGTAATGGACTATTTCACCAAGTGGCCGGAGGCCTATGCCCTCCCCAACCAAGAAGCAGGGGTGGTAGCACAGGCCTTCGTAGAAGGATTTGTATGTCGGC
The DNA here is from genome assembly GCF_964187855.1 of Myxine glutinosa. Taxonomy (NCBI): domain Eukaryota; kingdom Metazoa; phylum Chordata; class Myxini; order Myxiniformes; family Myxinidae; genus Myxine; species Myxine glutinosa. Next base: position 47,785,468 of record NC_136266.1, on the reverse strand, counting down.
ACGGGATTCCACAGGAGCTGCACACCGATCAGGGTCGAAATTTTGAAAGTCAATTGTTAAAAGATGTGTGCAGACTCCTGTCAATTCGGAAAACCAGGACCACGCCCTTGCGGCCACAATCTGACGGGATGGTGGAAAGGTTCAATCGAACATTGATCCAACAACTGGCATTGTTCGCCACCACCCGTCAGGATGACTGGGACGAACATCTCCCGTACCTGTTGATGGTCTACCGAACTAGCCAGCACGGGGCCACCGCATGCAGTCCAGCGTTGCTTATGTATGGGCGGGAGTTACGGGCTCCCGCCGACTTGCTATGCGGTCCCGTGCCAGACACCACGGATACACCGCCGAGGGAGGGTTACGCACGTCACCTGGAGGAAGGCATGGAGCGGGTCCATGCCTTCGCCCGCCGCCAGCTCCATCTGGCGCGGGCCAAGATGAAGCGTAGGTACGACGACCGGAGCCAGGGGAGTCAATACGCTCCGGGGATGAAGATTTGGTTCTTTAATCCCCGGAGGCGGAAGGGCAGGTGCCCAAAACTCACCTCCCCCTGGCAAGGCCCGGGAGTCGTCCTGTCGCAAATCTGTGACGTGGTCATTAAAATCAAAATGGGGCCACGGGCCCCCCCTCGGATCGTCCATGCCGACCGGATAAGACCTTATGCCGGCGAGCAGGCGCCCTCATGGATCGCCTCGGCTCTAGATGCCGAGGCAGGACCCAGTACCTCTTGCGACGGGGGCTCGTAGCGTCAGAGGACTGGGGGGGATGATAGTGGGAACGTCCCCCATGTGGTGGGATGGCAACTCTGTCATCCCTCACAGAGGGGGGCAAAGGAGCACTAGGTTTATGGGGTTGATGGCAGTGAAAACTAGCCCGGGTGGGTTAGGATATTGTGTGTAGGGATCTAGTGAAGATGACATTAGGTAACGTTAAGGTTAGTTAGTGACTGATACCTGTAGTGGGGACGCAGGTAGTTTAGTGTGGATGATAATGATGTGGGAGCACAATAGTTTAAAGGGGTGACTGGGAAGCGCAAGTTTCAGAGGGGAGTAGTTAGATGAGATGATGCTGTGTGTTTGAGGATTGAACAGGTGTGATTGAACAGGTGTGATTGCACAGGTGTGCAACTGAACAGGTGTATGGAGCAGTGTATGAGGGAGTAGTGGTGATTGCGTGTTGTTTTGACCAAATGGTCCAGGAAGAGGAGGAGGGTGCAGGTGGCACCAGGTGTGAGTGCACAGGTGTGCAACAACAGGTATGGAGAATGGTTGTGTGGAATACATGGAGTGTGGAATATATGGAGTATTGGAATGGATGGTCGTGGAGTGAGTATGGTGGAAATTGTGGAGTGGAGTGGATGGTGCGAAGGTGTGAATGGGGGAAGGATGGACCCCCATCACGGATACCCGGGGCGGGTAGTGTAAGTGTTAGGTAGAGGGTATAGGTAAATTGTGGTTGGATATTGACATCTGTGGTGCGAGTGGAAGAATGATGTTTGGATGGGTGCATTAGTGTTGTGGAAATGGCTGGGCGTGTAGCCTGTTAGTGTGTGTAGTTGGTTTGGGCACTCCACCACTGTGAGGATGTCGGCCAGGTGAGGCCGCAGGTGGGCTCTGGGAGCCGGTAGTTGTTGTGGATGGGGCCTGAGGATCCGGAGGACGGACCCGGGTAGCCCAGTGCCAGAGGGCACCAAGGGGTGACAGAGCCAGGAGGGGCCTTCCCCAGTTAGATAGGTTAGGGTGAGGAGCTAGGTAAGCTCGGGTGGCAACTGCAGTGGTGGAGGTGTGCAGGTGGGTAGACCTGCTGGGAGAGCTACACGTCGCAACCCAGAAATTGTGCAAGGGCACCGGGAGATGAATCGGGGGAGTGAGACCCCAAATTGAGAAGCACCACAGTTTGGTCAATGGGAATTGGTTTTTAGAACCCATAGTGTAAGTTGGCCAATGGATTGGCAGGGAAATACCCCGGGTAGTGTAAAGTGTGTTAAAGTCATTTAGAGGATAGTTAGGAAGAAGGATCTCCTCGCACCATCTGCATCCACTCACCTGAGGTGACAGGTACTCCACACCATGCCATGTTTTGATTATTTTTTACTGTGCAAATGTTTGGAATGTGAGACGCATCATGACGTGAGTGTGACATTGTGCTTGATGTTCCATCTCTTCCTCCTTATGAGGATTGATGATGAATTGGGTGATGGCAAATTCTGGTTAGAGGGAGTGTGGTGACGAATTTGGTATAGAGGAAATATGGGGAGACGTGACAGTAGCGACGGATTGGTAATGTGTAGATTTTGTACATATGGGGTAAGGGCAAGGGTAGTGTCGGTGACAGGGGGGTGACGTACGGTAGGGACGAGCTTTCTCACTTCGCTCTCCGTACGCATTTCGCCTTGCATTGCCTTATTGATGTGTACCCTTGTGACCTTACCCCTCGCTCATTTGTCTCTTTTGTCTCCCACATGACCTGTGCGCCATTGGGTGCCGAGGGGAGTGTGCGTGAGGCGGCCATTGTGCGCCCGGCACTCTCAGAACCAGCTGTCTGCATCGATGCACCACATTATGGACCACATGTCTGTGGCCGAGCACCACTTATGGACCCCATGGGTTGGGGCATGGCCCCTCTGCTGGAACCGACCATGAGGGCCCGAAATCTTGCTGGCGGACCTTGGCCACAGGGCACCGATGCCCCACAGGTGAACCACACGTAGTCGGCCCTGTGGGCCATAAATAAAGAAAATAAAATGGATACGTTGGGCACACTTTATTGCAAATAGGCCGCCAGTAAGAAAATGAGAGAGAATGACAACAACTGGAAGACATAATAATAGCCAGCAGAGGGAACCGAAGAGCAAGAGATCACCTGCAGGGTTAGGGGTTGTTGGTTTTATTTTCTTGACCAATGGTGACTGCACCGATTGGTGCTTGGGTGTGTATTGGTGCGTTTTTGGGTGCTTTCATGGTGCGTCGATGCAGAGCAGACTGTCTCCCCCCCAGAAAGAACAATTACAGGTCCTGGGTTAGTCTTGTAAATAAAAGCAGAGTCATTGTAAATAATGCTCCCCACCGTCAGTGTGTAGTTTGAAGACCATTCCGCAATTCGGTTATCTGTGGGCGTAAGTCTGTTAGGCAGGGTGCAATGGAGCAGCGGGACACATTTATTTATGTTTTAAAAACTGTCGCACTCAGGGTCAGGTTAAAAGTAGAGGGAACTACACCTACGTGTCACACTAAATAAAAGTTGTAGGCCCGAGTCGTGCCGAAGAGGAGGAGGGTGCAGTGTTGCGGATATGAGGACTGTATTTTTTTTTGATTGTGTGCTTTATTATTATTATTATTATTGTTATTCTGCGCCTCCTGCCTCCGGAGCTGTGTAAAGGTCAAAAGGGCGTCCCATAATTAGTCCACAAGCATACACGTCAGCCAATCATAGAATACCCCTGTTCGATAGTTATATCTTATTCTGTGTTTTAGGGTAAGGCTGTGTCTCCCATTAATAGAAATACTCCATTGCACCAGTGAAAGAGATAGATTCCCTTCATTCCCACTCCCAAAACTTCCATTTCCCCTTTCGTCTTTGCCAGGCCTCGAGTGCCATTGCCAATTACCTCCCTTCCAATTGCCAACTGCATTTTGGGCGGTTTTCCCTTCATCCGCCATTGACCACGAGGCAGGGTTGGGGAAGAAAGGCGGGTCCCCACCTCGTCATAGAGGGGAGGAGTGAACCAGCCCTTGCCGACCAACCCAGAACGAGGGGTTGGCTTTAGAGGGCGGCGAGAGAACGTTTTGGGGAGGTTCGCAAAGGGTCAAGGGTGGGGCTTATATAAGCCGAGGCAGAGGCCCCCAGAGAGAGTCGAGGAGGGAGGAGATCAGAAGACAGAAAGGCCTTGAGTTGGACTAAGCAAGAGAGGAAGTTGTTGGACTGGGTGGGACTAAGAAAGAGAGAGAAAGAGTCCTGAAGTTTGTGAGGGAAGGAGAGAGAACCCGTCACACCAACCCCCCACCAGCCGCGTTGGCTCCACCAAGCGTTCACCTCCCCCAAGGCTCCACCAAGCTCCGCGTTGGCTCCACCAAGCGTTCACCTCCACCAAGGCTCCACCAAGCTCCGCGTTGGCTCCACCAAGCGTTCATCTCCACCAAGGCTCCACCAAGCTCCGTGTTGGCTCCACCAAGCGTTCACCTCCACCAAGGCTCCACCAAGCTCCGCGTTGGCTCCACCAAGCGTTCACCTCCAGCCATCCACCTCCTGCCATTCCTGTCATTCCCCGCGTGAGTCTGTCTTTTGTTTGTTCTGTCCTGGGTTAATTAAGACTGTAGGTAAGCTAGTATTTTCACTGTGTCACCTGGGTCTTATGTGCTTGTAAATAAACGTGACTGCTTTCTTTTTGCTTATGTGTGTAAATAGTAAATAAATTTAGTAGTATTTCCAAACCTTTCTTTGCCTTCGTCTTCCTCTTTGCATTCGTCGTTTTAGTCTTTTCCCTCATTGAGCAGCCGCGATGCGATCCGGCCAACGTTTGGGTGGAATCTGGTTCTAATCGGGGAATAACTGTTCGGTCGCGGTAATACACCACCGCTCGGTCAAAATAACATCTTAACCGCGTCCGCAACAATATATATCTATATTATAATAGCCGTAGATGATTCTGTCTGTCTGTCTGTCTATCTGTTGGGTGTCTGTCCGGGGTGTGGCTTACTCGGTTTGCAGAGTAGCTCCACCCATAGCTCCACCCATTCTGGGAGTGGCTTCATATAATTATAAACAAATATCCACCATTTTATTAACTCGCATAGCTTTGAGTCCTGTTTTGTAGGCCCGTGGTGTCTTCCTCTCTCTCCCAGTTTTATTTCAAATCAAATTCGATAAATCATTTCATTTTTCACAGTCGCTAACATAGTTTTAGACTCGGTTGAAAAAAAACGGGAAGAAAATCCGATGAAAGTTGCCGTTTATAGAACGAAATGAATTCTCAAAGGCCTGTAACTTCAAGGCCATTGAGTCTCTCTCACGCCTTTATCTCCAATCTAACTCACCATATGATTTCATTTTTATCGATGGTTTTACTTTTAGACTCGGTGTCAGCAATAATTGAGAACAATCCACACACGCGGGAAAATGCAGAGATATATTTTTTAAAATCGCGTCATGGTGTATCATACACCGCCCAACATGACACCGCCGGCAATGTGTCGATATATATTAAAAATTCGCTTTTGCTTTTCCGTTATGATATATTACTATTTCGTTTGATGATAGTCATCACAAAAACGTCAACAATGATGCCGACATATATTTCTTCGTTTTTATTTCATTCAACATATTAGCCGGAAGTAAAATATGTTTCAGGAAATTACCGAGAGATATTTCTTCGTTTTTTTTATTAGTTATGTGCGCATACACTTTAAATAGGTTTATTTGAAATCTTTAATTTTCCACAAACATTCCACACACGCGGGAAAATGCAGAGATATATTTTTTAAAATCGCGTCATGGTGTATCATACACCGCCCAACATGACACCGACGGCAATGTGTCGATATCTATTTTAAATTCGATATATCATTTCATTTTTCACAGTCGCTAACATAGTTTTAGACTCGGTTGAAAAAAAACGAGAAGAAAATCCGATGAAAGTTGCCGTTTATAGAACGAAATGAATTCTCAAATGCCTGTAACTTCAAGGCCATTGAGTCTCTCTCACGCCTTTATCTCCAATATAACTCACCATCATGGTTTTAGACTCGGTGTCAGCAACGCGGGAAAACGCAGAGATATATTTTTAAAAATACACCATATCACCGCCCAACAGCCAACAAGTATCATACACCGCCCAACATGACACAGACGTCAACATTTCGACATTATCGCTTTTTCTTTAAACCGAGCCGAACCGAATAAACCGAGTGAATTCACCGTTTACCTTTGATGACAGTCGTCACAAAACGACATATATTTCTTCGTTTTTATTTCATTCAACATTTTTAGCCGGAAGTAAAATTACCGAGAAATTACCGAGTTCAGGAAATTACCGAGACATATTTCTTCGTTTTTTTATTTATTAGTTATTTGCGCATACACTTTAAATAGGTCTATTTGAAATATTAAATTTTCACAATGTAATTTACTTGCCATTTGTCATTTGATAATTATGAGACACTTCCTATTGAGGATCGTGACAATTCATGCGGTGCGTGGAAACTTCCATTTCCAAAATGGATGAAGAACGCAGCCCTGAACAGGATGCAGCAAGAAAACGAATGAGAAGGGCGAACGAGTCCGTCGTCGAACGTCAATGCAGACTTGAACAGGATGCAGCCAGAAAACGAATGAGACGGGAGAACGAGTCCATCGACGAACGTCAATGCAAACTTGCGGGGTCACCCGTGGGAATCCCTCGGGCATGGATGTGTGTGACATTTCGACATATTGAGTTAGATGCTGCACATTCATTTTTACAAAATGGTTACTGGCAAGTCATCAGATCCAGAAATGGTGTAAAAACCACCGTTTAGAGGCCATTTTTCCCCGCAAAGCGGGGGTTTGCCTTTTCGGGGACCGTGGTAGTTGTTGTTTTTTTGTCCCCTTTTTGAAACAATGTTTTACGGCCGGATGCCCTTCCTGACGCCAACCCTTTTTGCCGCCTTCAACGACAAACAGGGAATTACCAGTGAACTGGTACTCGATTAGCCGACCTCGGAAGGATGACAGGCTGAGTCAACCCCCCTGGCATTAATTCGGCGATCGACCGAGATTCGAACCCAGGATCCTAAGCCGGCACCCTAGCCGCTAGCCCAACACCAGAAATGGTGTCATGAACACAATTTATTTACGCACAAGCACAAAAGCAAGACGGGCCGATTTCCGATTCCGACGGGCGAGACGGGCCGATTTCCGATTCCGACGGGCCGATTTGGAGCAAGAAAAAGAACGAGACGGGAGAAAAAGGAGAGAAACGAGATGGGGAAAGCCGATTGGAGAGGCGAGTGAGGCGCGATTGGAGAGGAGTGTGAGGCGCGATTGGAGAGGAGTGTGAGGCATGATTGGAGAGGAGTGTGAGGCGCGATTGGAGAGGAGTGTGAGGCACGATTGGAGAGGAGTGATTGGAGGGGAGTGTGAGGCACGATTGGAGAGGAGTGTGAGGCACGATTGGAGAGGAGTGTGAGGCGCGATTGGAGAGGAGTGTGAGGCGCGATTGGAGAGGAGTGTGAGGCGCGATTGGAGAGGCGTGTGAAGGATTGGAGAGGAGAGGAGTGTGAGGGATTGGAGAGGTGAGGGATTGGAAAGGAGAGGGATGTGAGGGTTTGGAGAGGAGAGGAGTGCTGGGTGGAGAGAGGAGAGTGTCAGGTGGAGACAGGAGAGTGTCAGGTGGAGGCAGGAGAGTGTCAGGTGGAGAGGAGTGAGGGGTCACATATTATGTGAAATAAATAAATTGTGTTCATCACACCATTTCTGGATCTGATGACTTGCCAGTAACCATTTTGTAAAAATGAATGTGCAGCATATAACTCAATATGTCGAAATGTCACACACATCCATGCCCGTGGGATTCCCACGGGTGACCCCGCTCGTATATATATATATATATATATATATATATATATATATATATATATATATATATATATATATATATATATATATATATATATATTAAAGAATAGCACACTGAGCAGTAAAATAATTGAAAGTCTTTATTAATCACCTGACGTTTCGAGAGCAAACTAGCTCCCTTCAAGTTTGTAGAAGGAAGAGAACTAGTTTGCTCTCGAAACGTCAGGTAATTAATAAAGAATTTAAATTATTTTACTGGTCAGTGTGCTATCCTTTACAATATGAATCCTGAGCTGCAAATCTTTTGACATGTATGTATGCATACATATATATTGTTGCGGATCTCAACGTTGGCCTTTCCCCTTACCAAGGGGGGATTAATCCCCTTGTCTTTTACTAGCCGACGTGATCCGAGGCTATGACGTTCCTTCCGGTCAGCGCTGAATAGCGTGGGAGGCCGAATTATTCCTATTACCTAATTACCAGCGCCTCCCAGGAAGCAAGGAAATAACCCCGCCCGAACCACGGTTTTAGTGGAAACGCCGAGCGATAGCGAGCCGTGATCCGAGCTGTTAACAGAACTAAACCCGATTTGAGCGGTTCCGAATCGTGCCACGCTTACCCAATGTAGGAAAAGACTGATACGGTCGAATCAGGAAAAACAGGAAGAACAGATTGGTTTATTAATAATTTGTACAGGAAGGAAGAGAAGTACACACAGAGAAGCTTATACAGTCTTAACTTATCCCTGGACAAACGGGCCCGCACACACAGACACACTCACACGTGGATGTCGAAGGTTGGGTAGATGGTCCCGAGATGATGGCGTCCAGGCAGCTCACTCCGGTCCTCGACTCGTACCACGAAGCAGATGGTCAGGCAGCAGCGGCCAGAAACTCGCCTCGTGTCGTTTGGCGCGGAGCGGACAATTCCAGGACGGAATGCGGCGAAAGGTAGGCTGGCGGTTACTGGCGACCACGGTCGCTTATGTAATAAATGCACTCGTGGCTCAGCCGCGTACGTGATAATCGGCAGCTCGAACGCGCTCCTTAATGCATTTTCCTCACGAGGCCTCTTTGCACAGTCCTCAATAAGCCAAAATTCCAACGAATGCTCCGCTCATAGGTCCTCTTGATACGAGCTCGCTCAGTCCTGGACAGTCCTCTCGAAGGGCTTTGTGTGCACGTTTATATAGCGCCGCCCAGCGAACCCTCTGGAATTTGCCAGCCGCGCTCTACCTCGCCCCTCACGCCATTCCACCCGAGCCCTGGTTGGTTGTTGGCTCTTACCGGCTCCGCCTTTGACGTGCTGCTTGACGTGGCCACACCCCGACCTCGCGCTCCTCCCCCTTTCCAGACATACCTCATGCATTTGGCTGGTTTCGAGCGAAAACCCAAGAGCAGTGAACGCTGCTGGCAAAGGAGGTGGATTAGCCGAATCAGGGCGCAGGATGGATGCTACCCAACGAGGTCGGTTTGGAGGGTGGGCCGCAAAATGAACGGGACCTACTCATTTCTTTTACACAACGCAGGTATCACTATTGGAAATGGCCTTATTCTCACATATACTATGACATAACTAATGTTCTAAGGTGGCCTACGTGTTGCATGTGGACTAACTATGGGGGCAAACCTTTAACCTTTAATGATCAATATGTACATTCTCAGATCCGTAACACTGCACCCCTCCTTCGCCAGGCTCGCCCCCGAGCCGAGCCCACACACGTGAGTATGACCGGTTCTGATGCAAGGGTCAGGACTACTTTTTTACTTAGTGTGACACGTAGGTGTGGTTTCCCTCTACATTTAACCTAACACCCTGTGTGCGACAGTTTTAAACACTAGATATGTCCCACCTACTGCGGTGTGTACTAACTATCAGACTCACGCCCACAATTAACCGAATTACGGAAAGAATTCGCAAACTACACATAAAGCCGGTGGGGAGCATGTTATTTACAAGACTACTAGTTATTTACAATACTACAACCCAGGACCTGTTCTTTTGTGGGAAGAAAAGAAATTTTGAAAAGGAGAAAACACAGAATGCATTGCACCAATACACCATACACCCATATGCACCAAAAATGCACAATCATGCACAATCATCACAAAATGCACAATCACATTTCAAAATTATCCATGATGTCTTGTGCTTGGCTGCGTCTTGCATCTTCGTCTTCGGTGTGCCACAATAAACTTGGAGATCTTCTTCCCTGGCACACCGAAATAATAAAAAGTACACAAACCGTGTCCGTTTTTTTATTTATTATTTGCAGGGCCATCTTATGGTCCATCTGCTTGGCTTGATGCCACTTAAAACAGTGGTCCGCAGGGCACAAGATAATGCTTGCAGCAATTATTGTCTGCTCAAGCAAAGGTGCCAGGCCACAGAACGTGTGGTCCATCAGGTGTATTGGTGCAGGCAGCAGGGTGCAGCGCAAATGTGCAGCCGCACAGCTCAGGGTACCTGCACACTCCCCTCAACAAATGATATAGGTCCATGGGTGGGGAGGAAAGACAAAGCAGATAGAGTAAGCGGAGGCAAGGGCGCAAGGGTGCACACAATACAAGGCAATGCAACATGAGGGGCACGGGAGAGCGAGCGGAGAAAGCTCGCCGTTCGTCACCCCCCATGTCAACCTACACTACCCTTGCCCCTCCCCGTATTTACACTTTACAAATTTCGTCTCTACCGTCTTGTCTCCCATATCTCCCTCTAATTCCAAATTAGTTTCCAATCCCTCCCAAGAATGAAGGGATGGAATTACACACAATGTCTCACCCACGTCATGATGCGTCTTTCATTCCAAATAGCTCACAAAACCTGGTGTGGAGTCCTGTCACCTTGGTGAGTGGATGTGTATGGTGCGAAGAGATTTCATCCTAACTATCCTTCTAATAACATTAACTCTTAAACTACCCGGGGTCTTGCCCTGCCAATCAATTGGCCACTTTACACGATGTGGTTCTAAAAACCAATTCCCATTGACCATCATGTGGTGCTCTTCCAATTTGGGGTCTCCCCCAATTTTTCCTACTGTGCCCTCGCACAATTTTGGGGCTGGGTCGTGTGGCTCTACCAGCAGGTCCTACTTACCTGCGCACCTCCGCCACTGAAGTCGCCACCCGAGCTTGCCCAGCTCCTGCGACTACCCTACACTGGGGAAGGCCCTCCTGGCTCTCTCACCCCGCTAATGCCCTCTCTGGCATTGGGCTACCCGGGTCCTTCCTTTGGATCCTCGGGCCCCACTGAACACTATACTGAACTCTACCTGGCTCCCAGAGCCGACATGCGGCCTCACCTGGCCGACAGACTACCAGTGGTGGAGTGCCCATTTAACCATACTCACTAATTAAGCCCACACGCCCAGCAATTCCACTCACTGATGTACCCATCAAAGCACCACATTGCTACTACACGCACCACAGGTGTCAATATCCAAGCAATTTACCTACACCCTCTACCTAACTTTAAACTACCCTCCCCGGGTATTCGTGAAGGGGTCCATCTTCCCCCATCCACTCCTTCGCACCATGCACTCCACACCACTCATTCCACACACCATTTACTCCACACCATTTATTCCACACCACTCAGTATTCTCAACCATTTATCCACTTGCACCCCATGTAAGTCAATCAATCAACACCATTACACATGTCCTCAATACTCCATTCATCCACCTTCTCATTCATACACCTTCTTCTTCTCATTCATTCACCTTCTCTCATTCATACACCAAGCAGCCATCAATCATCTGGACTGGTCTCCCATCTCTACTGCCTCTGACATCAACTCATCCTGGGAATTCTTCCAAAGCAAATTGCTCTCTCTCATGCACAGATTTATCCCATCTCGTCTTCAGTTGTCATACCCTTCCTCCCGTCCATGGTACACGGAATCTTGTGGTGAGGCTATTGCCCAGAAACAACTTGCTTTCATCTCCTAGAAAGCAAATCCAACGGAAGGAAATCTCATTTCCTTTCACAAAGCCCGAAACAAGTGTGTGTCCACCCTCAGGAGAGCCAGGAAACAATATCTCTCCGTTCTCAGGACCGAACTCTCTTATCTGTCTCCCTCTTCCAAATCCTGGTGGCGTCTGGTCAAATCTGTTTCTGGTGTTTGTTCCCCCTCCATCCCCTCCCTCACCTCAAATGGCCACACGGCTGACTCCGCACGTGAAAAAGCTGAATGCCTCAACTCTGTGTTTGCCTCTAAATCTTGTGTCCCAAACCCATCCCTCTCTGTACCCACCGTACCCAGTCGTACCCAGCTGCTCCTGGACTCTGTGTCCTTTCCTCCTGACAAGGTGGAAAAGTTTCTGTCAACCCTCCACTCTGATTCTGCAACTGGACCTGACGGCATCAGCCCACGGGTCCTAAAATCATGTTCTTCCGCTCTTTCACTCCCTCTCTCTGTTCTCTTCACCCTCTCTTTTGCTCAAGGTCATCTTCCATCTGCTTGGAAATCTGCCAACATCACCGCTTTGCACAAAAAAGGTGCAAAAACAGATCCCAGCAACTACAGACCAATCAGCCTTCTCCCAATTATCAGCAAAGTCATGGAATCCATCATTGCTTCAGATATGAAATCTTTCCTCTTCTCCAATGGCTTGATCTCTGATCATCAATTTGGTTTCAGACCTGGACACTCCACTCTGGACATGCTGCTTCTGCTTTCTCAACAATGGATGGAGGTCCTCAATGCCAAACAGGAAATTAGAGCAGTCTCCCTTGACATATCACGTGCCTTCGATACGGTCTGGCACCCCACTCTGCTCACCAAACTCTCCTCTTTTGGTATCCATGGAAATCTCCACGCATGGCTGGCGGACTTCCTCTCTAGTCGTAGTCAACGTGTGGCCCTGAATGGGTTTCTCTCATCTCCTCTTCCTGTTCAGGCTGGAGTTCCCCAAGGCAGTGTTCTGGGCCCTGTGCTTTTTCTGGTCTTCATCAATGATCTCTCTGACTCTCTTGAAAATCCTCTCTATCTCTTTGCTGATGACTCTACTCTCTGTCGCTCCATTCTTCATCCCTCAGATCGGCAGTCTGCAGCCTCCTCACTCTCTGCAGACCTGGACAAAATCACAGAATGGGCAAACAAGTGGAACATGTCTTTCAATCCTGACAAATCTCACACTCTTACGATGTCTCTCCGAAAAGACCGACTGGACAACCCTCCCATCCACTTTCTGAAAAATCCTCTCCAAGAAGTTCTGTCACTCAAGCTTTTGGGTCCCACTATCTGCCATGATCTTTCCAGGGAAAACCACATTTCAAATCTGGCCGCCAAAGCCAGTCGCCGACTGGGCATCCTCCGTCGTGCGAAGTCCTTCCTTGGCACACCTGAGCTCCTCACCACATACAAGGCTTTCATCCACAGCACAATGGAATACTGCTCTCCCCTCTGGGCTGGTGCTCCTGCCTCACACCTAGCTTGCCTTCACGCTGTTGAAACCAAAGCATTCAGAATCATTGGAATCTCCCGCGATGAAGCTAACTCCAAGGGCATCTCACTCACTCACCGCAGGCAGGTTGGTGGTCTTTCCATCTTCTACCGACTCCTCTCTGGCCTTGCCCCCCCCCAGCTCTCTCTGGGCTCTGTCCCGCAAATATTCCTACAGGCCACACAAGATCTGCCTGCAACCCTCTTATGGTTAAACTGCCAAAATCAAGACTCTCTGCTCACCTTCACTCCTTCATTCCTCTTTTCTCCCGCCTCTGGAACAAACTCCCTCACTCTCTTCAATCCCACTCCACCCTCCAAGTCTTTAAAACAGCTGTTCACCACCATCTCTTATCTTCCCCCATCCAAAACCTTGATCTTTTCTACCCCCGCTAATTTCACCCCAATTCCACTTTTTTGAAATACCAACTTCTGTCCAGGACATCCTTGGTGTCCTTGTGTTTTATACTTCTCCCTCCCCCCCCCCCCCCCTTCCCATGCCTCCTCCCCCCAGTCCCTCTCCCTTCCACACATCTCCCTGCTCTCGGATGTTGTGTTTGTGTGCTTCCCCTTCTCTCCCCATCTTGTCTTCCGCTCCCTCTTTTTGGGTATTTTGTTTGTCTGGTTGATTTGTTTGTGAAGTAAATGTTAGCTCTTTCACAAGCCTCGATTCAGTATACAAAAAAAATAAAAATAAAAATCTCTGGACATCCACAACCAATGCCTCATTTCACCAAGTTGACCAATAACCAGATTGTCACACACACAACCATTCACGACCAATGCCTCATTTCACCAAGTTCATCCACAAGCAATTTCACTCAATTCCTCATTTGCGCCTAAAGCTTATCCTCATACTCACACACAGCATCATCTAGCTAACTACTTCGCTCTAATACTCGTGCTTCCCGTCTTTCCTTGCACTAAGCACTTCCCTCGTCATTAATATCCACCTAATCTGACTATGTCCCCTCTACTTGTACAAAGTCACTACTTAACTCTCAGTCTCCTATGGTCATCTCTAAGTCCATAACATTATCCTAGCCCGCCCTCAGCTAGTTCTCACTGCCAACCCCATAAATCTACTGCTCCTTTGCCCCAATGAATGGTAAAGGTACCATTCGCCATCACTACTGCCTTTACTAATCGTCCACTATGCTCGAGCCTGGTCGGGTGGGAATACATTCTCGCAGCTCGGCTTCGCAAAGCTGAGCAATGCATGCGGGTGGTCAGTCTACTGTTGGTTGGGTCCGTCCGGCATTTTCGCTTCTGGGGAGGAGGCATACTTGGGCCGAGGTTCCAGGCGCCATCTCGGCGCGGAGCCTTCCGGTCTCCGGCATGATGACCCAACCTCCCCCGGTCGGAGCACCGCGCCCGCCAGGGGGCGAAGGTCCGACCTCGGCTTCCTCCCCTGGAATCGTGCCGTTTGCCCCTTGCGCCACGGCACGGCACCGACCATACAGGGCGAGGCCCGGCCCGAATCGTGCATGGCGCTGCGGCAACGATCACCGCCGGCTCCCGCAGCACACAAAGAACACCACGCCCGAGAGCTCGCGTCGGCTATATGTCGCCCGAATCGCATTCTCACACCACGCGACCCGTTTCTCACTCGTTCCACACCAAGGCGTCCCAGCGCCTCTCATACATTCCCTGCATTCCATTACTGCACTCGCTCATGCACACCACCCAGGTGCACTCATGCCGCTCACACACTCCCTTACTACACATCCTCGCGCACACCCTGGCGCACTCATTCTACTTGCACACTCTGTTACACACTTCTCTTCCACGCACTCCTCTTGTGCACTCTCTCTGGTTACATTCTCTGTAACCCCCATGGGTGTGCACTCCTGCACACACCCACTCAGTGCACACCTACCCACGGGTGTGCAATCTCCTGCTGCACACTCAATCACGCGCTCTGGTGTGCATCCCCACACACGCTCTACAACACGCTCCGGTGTGCATCCTCGCACACTCTCTTCAGCCATTGCACACTCTATTCCGCACTCTGTTCCACACTCCGTTTCAACGCACTCTTCCCACATACACTCCATTGTGCATTCTTCCTCGCACTCTGTAACACACTCGCGCTTCGGCACCATTCGCACACGCGCGCCATTCACTTCCGTACAGCACACCACGGACCTTCCACGAGCGCCTGGGTGACGTCGGGATCCCAAGCGCGCGAAAAATATTTTCCCGCCGAACACTTTCGCGCCAAACCTTTTCGCGCCATACACAGCCCTACTTACCTTCGGGACCCTTTTCCGCAGCAACGCCTGCAAATTCTCATTGGGGTTAGACAGCACGACATCACAATGCGAATGCAGACTTTGAGTACATTCCATTTCTTTCTTCAATTCATGTACTACCTCTGCCGTCTCCTCAACCCCAATTTCCACTATAATTTTCCCATTTTCTTTTTCCTCGACGACCGCCGGTGCTAATAAAATTTCATTTTCCAACTCGGCGGCCGTCGGCTTTTCTATACCCCGTGTTGCGATCTCTACCCTGGTCCACTTTACTGCGCTTTGCTCCACCTCGCTTTCCCCGCGTTTCTCAACTCGCGTTACCTAGTCGCGTACCAATGTGACCTTCCCGCTTGACCTGCGCTTTATGACTTTCCCCATTTTTTTTATGTTGGCGTTTATTTGCTCCTGAAATCCATCCGGGTTGTCCCTTGCTTCGTTCCTCATTTTTTCCATGTCGATCCCCCGGGTAGCCATCATTGCATCCATCCCCTTCCTGTCACCCTCCATATATGCACCGAAATGCACCACAAAAAGGCCCCAGTCCATTGGCACTGCGGGCCCGGCTATCGCCGTCACGTACGGGAGGCCGCCATTTTCTTTCCCAGCTGCCGCACCCTTATCAATGTTCCCCTCTTCTCCCAATTCTTCCCGGGGGTCCTGGGTTATTATTTCTTCATTTATTTCTACCCCATTATTTACCCCCACCGGCATCCGACCGTCTTGGCTATCCATGGCACGAATACAATTCATTTGTTAATAAAATTTCGGCCGCTCGTAATTTTGAGTGCGTTAGGCGCACTTCAGGTCCAATCCCACTCCAGACACCAATTGTTGCTCAGCCGCGTACGTGATAATCGGCAGCTCGAACGCGCTCCTTAATGCATTTTCCTCACGAGGCCTCTTTGCACAGTCCTCAATAAGCCAAACTTCCAACGAATGCTCCGCTCATAGGTCCTCTTGATACGAGCTCGCTCAGTCCTGGACAGTCCTCTCGAAGGGCTTTGTGTGCGCGTTTATATATCGCCGCCCAGCGAACCCTCTGGAATTTGCGAGCCGCGCTCTACCACGCCCCTCACGCCATTCCACTCGAGCCCTGGTTGGTTGTTGGCTCTTACCGGCTCCGCCTTTGACGTGCTGCTTGACGTGGCCACACCCCGACCTCGCACTCCTCCCCCTTTCCAGGCCTACCTCGTGGCATTTGGCTGGTTTCGAGCGAAAACCCAAGAGCAGCGAACGCTGCTGGCAAAGGAGGTGGATTAGCCGAATCAGGGCGCTTGATGGATGCTGCCCAACGAGGTCGGTTTGGAGGGTGGGCCGCAAAATGAATGGGACCTACTCTTATTTATTTTACACAACGCAGGTATCACTATTGGAAATGGCCTTATACTCACATATACTATGACATAACTAATGTTCTAAGGTGGCTTACGTGTTGCATGTGGACTAACTATAGGGGCAAACCTTTAACCTTTAATGATCAATATGTACATTCTCAGAACCGTAACGATATATATTGTTGTGGATTTGAGGATTGTTGTAAATATCACTCTCTGTAAAGTGTAAGGAATTCTTTTAAATATCTCCGGTGTGTAAAGGTCAAAGGTCGTCCTTCTTAGTTAGTCCATATACATACACGTAGCAAATCATATACCCTTCTAAATAGTTATTTCTTTATTATGTGTATTAGTTTAAGGTTGTGTTTCCCATTAGTTGACTCTACATTGCACCGAATTCAAATAAGGTAGATGCCCTTTTAATTCCCCATTTTTCCGCAATTGCCAACTGCATTCGCCCTCCATTGAACACGTGGTCGGTTCGGAGAAGAAAGGCATGTCTCCGCCCTAGTCATCGGAGGGAGGAGTGAGCCAGCCCCGATCAACCAACCAAGGATAAGGGGTTTAGCTTGGGAGGGCGGAGAAGGAACGACCGGGGAGGTTCGCGAAGATTCGTGGGTGTGGCATATATAACCCGTCACGGGAGAGCCCCCAGGAGGAGACGATTGAGGCAGCAGATGAGGGAGGGAGCCAGACGAGCGAGGGAGCACGAAGGCAGTTTCTGTCAGGAAGGCGCTTGAGTTGGTAAAGAGAGACGTGCAACCTGCGGGAGTACGAGTGAGGGAGACGCTGTTTCCAACCAGCCTTGCCACATCAAGCTCCGACACGCTGCTGCGAACATCCCGGCGGTGTGGACCCGAGGGTGGAGAGTCGGCGGCTGCTCGCTCCTGGCCCGGCCGTCCTCCTGCGTCCAGCTGAACCTTCCTCTCCTTCCAGCCATTCGTTCCTGCCTTCATCCCCCTGTGTAAGTCTGATTGTCGTCCGTCTTTTATGTTGTCCTGGGGTATAAGTAAGTCTGTATAAGCTAGTAATTGCACTGTGTCTTCTGGTCCTTCCATTCCTTCTGTCTTTATTTTATTATCCTTCCTTCTCCTTGGTTCTTTTGATTGTGTAAATAATAGTTAGTAATAAATTATATTTGTTCTTCCTACCTTGCCTTTCTTTCCTTTACATCCGTTTCGTTTTAGTGATTTCCCCATTGGATACCTGTGGCACGATTTGGCCATCGTTAAGAATCGGGTCAGTTACCTGCTAATGGTTCGTGCCGCGGTTGCTAAACCGCTCGGCAATTAACATCTGTCCGCGGTCGCAAACGAGGTTGCGCACCTGCCTCTCCGGAGGGAGCTTGGGCAACCTCAGGACCACGTCGGTCAGTCATAGACGAGGGGATTAATCCCCCCTCGATAAGGGGAAAAGAGGCCGACGGAGAGATCCGTAACAATTGGTGTCAGGAGTGGGATTCGGACCTGAAGCGCGCCTAGTGCGCTCAAATTACGAGTGTCCCACAATTTTATTTAACATCCTCAATTTAAAATCGTGCCATGGATGGCCAAGACGATCGGATGCCGGTGGGGGTAGAGTTAGAGGGTTTAGAGTCGACCCAGGACCAAGGGGAGGATTTGGGAGTAATAGAGGAGAGCAATGAGGATGTGGTTGAGGAGGTATCAGGTACACGAGATGGCGCCCTCGCGGATGATGTTGCAGCGGCACCAAATGTCGCCGTGCCCGTGACCGTAGCAGCACCGGTGAATTTGGACCTCTTTATGATACAAATGAGGGCGCTCATGGTCCAGACGAGTGAAGACCTGAGGAATGACTTGGGAAACCAAATTGTAGAGTCGGGGGACAAATCAAGGGCAGAAATGGAAGGGATTGAAAGCAGAATGAGGGACGAAGCGAGGGGTACCAGTGAACGGTTGGGCAATCAAATCAGGGGATTAAAAATGGACATGGGAAATCAAATCGGGGGGGCTAGAAGCTAACTTTGAGGGTTTAGACAACAAATTTGAGGGTTTAGACAACAAATTTGAGGGTTTAGACAACAAATTTGAGGGTTTAGACAACAAATTTGAGGGGTTAGACAATGGGATGAAAGAGGTGAAGAATGGGTTAGAGGGGTTAGAAAATATTATGGAAGGCAAATTGAGGGAAATAGGGGAGCAATCCGCCCGGGAAATTAAACAGATGGGAGATCAGATAGAGGAGGTGAAAATCGGGTTAGAAACCAAATTGGATGCCCAGAGGAATGATTTGGAACAGATGGGGGCAGCATCTACCAAAGAGATGGGAGATAAAGGAGGAAGTAATGGAATATGTACAAGGTCTGTGCTCAAATCATGATGATGTGCTTACAAACCAAATAAAGAGTTTGCAGGTGGCGGAGGAGAAGCGGAGACGAGGTGAGTGGCGATATACTCAGAAATGTATATGTTGTGAGGGGAGATTGTCGGCTTGGGTGTTGGTGTAGACTTGGGTGTTCATGAGAGGCCGCTGGTAAGGTGTGTGACAGGTACAGAGTGTGAAGGAGGAGGTGTGCGAGGATGTCCGACTATGGGGTGTGTGAGGAAAAAGTGCGCGCCGAGGAGTGAGTGTGCTGTCGAGAGTGAGTTGGTCGTGGCGCGTGTGCGGGGGGGCACATGGAAGCGCGGGATGGGGAGTGTTACAGGGGATGTAACAAAAGAATGCACACCTGTGGTGAGTGTTACGGAGGGCGTAACGGGAGAGTGTGCGCAAGAGGATGCGCGAAAAAGGTGTGTAATGGACGGGTGCATGATAACAGAGTGCGCTGTCGAGAGTAAGGGTGAATACGTGACCGAGTGTGGTGGTAAGAGTAGTGAGAGTGACACGGAGCACGAGTTGGTTGTGGCAGGTGAGAGAGAATGTTCACCTGGAATGGAAGGATGCACACCTGGAATGGTCGAGCGCGTTTGGGAATGCACACTTGAGTTGGTAGTGAGGCACGTGATTGGGTGTGCGGAGGAGAGCACACCCATGGTTGACACAGATAATGTGACCGAGGAGTGGGCGCGAAGAGGTGTGTTGGTGAGGTGTGCGAACGACGAGTGTGTGCTAAGGTGTGCGGTGGTCAGGTGTGTGACAAAGTCTGTGAGCGGAATGAGTGTACCTGGGTGTTGTGTTAGAGAAGGTGCAATGACGGAGAGCACGGAGACAGCTGGATGTGTGAGCAAGGAACGGAACGCGGGGTGTAAGCATGCAAGTGGAGCATCGACGTTAAACGGGATAGCGGTTAGATCGCCGTTTAGCCGAAGCGAGCCCTCGGTTCGTGCCGGGCTTTGTGCGCCGCGGGAACCAGCGGGGATCATAACCACGGCGGTTTCGAAGGAACCGCCGTACGGGATCCACGCCGGGCCTCGCTCCGAACGGTCGCGTCCGTGCTCCACTCGGCGGAGCGGGCGGCCCGGTCGGAAGGGTCGTCACGGCGACCCCTTGTGGTTGAGGCGTTCCGGCAGGGCAAGATCGGGCCATCGGACGGCTCCGTGCCGAGATGGTGCGTGGAATCTCGGCCCGAGTAACCCTCCTTCCCTGCACCGAATGCCGGACGGACCCAACTGCCGGCAACGAACCACCCGCATGCATTGCTCGGCTTCGCGAAGCCGAGCTTTGCGAAGGTAACGACGCACCGAGGCTCGAGTTAAAGGACATTTGTTACGGATAGGGAAGTTGTGATTGGCAAAAATTTGATTGGCAGATTGATGATTGGTAGAATGATTGGCAGTGATTGGAAAAATTTTGATTGGCTGAAATTTGATGAGCGAAATTTATAGTAGAAGATGCCCGATGTGGTGCGATGGCAACTCTGCCATCCCTCACAACGGGGCACATGAACAATAGCTATGGGGTTTATGGCAGTGAAAACTAGCCCGGGAGGGTTTGGATAATGTATAGGGATCTAGAGATGACCATAGGTAACTGGACATTTAAGTAGCGACATTGGACAGGTAGTGGGGACATAGAGAGGGTAGTTGGATTATAATGACGAGGGAGCGCAATAATGTAAGGGACGACTGGGAAGCGCGAGTTTTAGCAGGGCACCAGGTAGATCAGATGATGCCGTGTGTGTGAGAGTATTGATATCGAGCAAATGAGGAATTGCGGGGCAATGCTTGGGAGAGATGTGAGTTGTTTTGAGCGTGAAAGTGTATGGAGCAGTGTATGAGTGAGTAATAGTGATTGAGTGTTGTGTTGAGCAAATGGTCCTGGAGGAAGGAGGGTGCAGGAAGCACCAGGTGTGATGGCACAGGTGTGCAAATACAGGTGTAATGGTTGTGTGGAATACATGGAGTATGGAAAATATGGAGTATGGAATGGATGGTGTGGAGTGAGTATGGTGGAAACGGTTGAGTGGAGTGGATGGTGCGAAGGTGTGTATGGGGAGGATGGACCCCTATCACGAACACCCGGGGAGGGTAGTTTAAGAGTTAGGTAGAGGGAGTAGGTAAATTGTGGTTGGATATTGGCATCTGTGGTGCGTGTGGAAGAATGGTGTTTGGATGGGTGCATTAGTGACATGGAAATGGCTGGGCGTGTGGCCTGTTAGTGTGTGTCGTTGAATGGGCACTCCGCCACTGTCAGGATGTCGGCCAGGTGAGGCCGCAGGTGGGCTCTGGGAGCCGGTGGAGTTGTGGATGGGGCCCGAGGATCCGGAGGACGGACCTGGGTAGCCCAGTGCCAGAGAGGGCACCGAGTGGGGAGAGCACCAGAGGGCCTTCCCCAGGTAGATAGGTTAGGGTAAGGAGCAGGTAAGCTCGGAGGCAACTGCAGTGGTGGAGGTGTGCAGGTGGGTAGACCTGCTGGGAAAGCCACACGACCCAGTCCTGAAATTGTGCAAAGGCACAGGGAGTTGAATCGGGGGAGTGAGACCCCAAATTGATGAAGCACCACAGTTTGGTCAATGGGAATTTGGTTCTTAAAACCGCATAGAGTAAGATTGCCAATGGATTGGCAGGGAAAGACCCCGGGTAGTGTAAAGTGTGTTAATGTCATTTAGAAGGTAGATGGATGGAAATCTCCTTGCACCATCTACATCCACTCACCTGAGGCGATGACATAACTCCACACCATGCCATGTTTTGATGGTTTTGATTTTTCTGTGCAAATGTTTGGATTGTGAGATGCATCATGATGTGGGTGTGACATTGTGTTGTGTTCCATCTCTCCCTCCTTATGAGGATTGATGATGAATTGGTGATGGCAAATTTAGACAATGGGATTGTAACGAATTTGGTATAGGGGAAATATGGGGAAGACGTGACGGTAGTGACGAATTTGTAATGTGTAGATTTTTGTAAATATGGGGTAAGGGCAAAGGTAGAGTAGGTAACAGGGGGGGTGACGTACGGTAGGGACGGGCTTTTCTCTGCTCAGTCTCCAGGCGCACCTCACCTTGCATTACCTTCGTTGATGTGTACCCCTATGACCTTACCCCTCGCTAACCTGCCCTCTCTGTCTTCCTTTCCTGACCCATGGATCGTGCTCTCTGGGCACTGAGGGGAGCGTGCGGGAGTCCGCCATTGTGTGCCCGAACTCTCGCAACCACAGCTGCCTGCATCGATGCACCACTTATGGACCACATGTCTGTGGCTGAGCACCACTCATGGACCCCACGGGTTGGGGCATGGCCCCTCTGCTGGAACCGGCCACGATGGCCCAAGATCTTGCTTGCGGACCCGGTGAGGTGGCACCAAGCCCACAGGTGAACCACTCGCAGTCGGCCCCTGTGGGCCATAAATAAATAAAAAACGGACACGTGCATTTTTTTAATTTCCACCAAATAGGCAGCAAAACACGAAGTTGACAACATCAAGAAGAACAATGGCCAGCAGAGGGAGCCGAAGAGCAAGACCACCAGCAGGGTTTGTTTATTTTTATTTTGAACTGTGGTGACTGTGCATTGACTGGTGCATTTATGGTGCTGTATGGGGCTTTATGGTGCTCGTTATTGGTGATGGTGCATCTATGCAGCGCAGGCTGTCTTCCCCCCCCCCCCGCAACCCCCCCCCCAAAAGGAACAATCGCAGGTCCTGGGTTGCATTGTGTAAATACAATTAGCGTCATTTGTAAATAATGCTCCCCACTGTTCATGTATAGTTTGAAGACAATTCCGCAATTCGGTTAGCTGTGGGCGTAAATCTGTTAGGCAGGGTGCAATGCAGCAGAGGGACATACTTATTTGTGTTTTAAAACTGTCACACTCAGGGTCAGGTTAAATGTAGAGGGAATTACACCTACGTGTCACACTAAGTAAGTTTTATAGGCCCGAGCAGGTGCCTAGAGGATAAGGGTGCAGTGTTGTGGATTTGAGGATTGTTGTAAATATCACCCTCTGTAAAGTGTAAGGAATTCTTGTAAGTATCTCCGTTTGGTGTGTAAAGGTCAAAGGTCGTCCTTCTTAGTTAGTCCATATACATACACGTAGCAAATCATATACCCTTCTAAATAGTTATTTCTTTATTATGTGTATTAGTTTAAGGTTGTGGTTCCCATTAGTTGACTCTACATTGCACCGAATTCAAATAAGGTAGATTCCCTTTCAATTCCCCATTTTTCCGCAATTTCCAACTGCATTCGCCCTCCATTGAACACGTGGTCGGTTCGGAGAAGAAAGGCGTGTCCCCGCCCTCGTCATCGGAGGGAGGAGTGAGCCAGCCCCGATCAACCAACCAAGGATGAGGGGTTTGGCTTGGGAGGGCGGAGAAAGAAAGACCGGGGAGGTTCGCGAAGATTCGTGGGTGTGGCATATATAACCCGTCACGGGAGAGCCCCCAGGAGGAGACGATTGAGGCAGCAGATGAGGGAGGGAGCCAGACGAGCGAGGGAGCACGAAGGCAGTTTCTGTCAGGAAGGCGCTTGAGTTGGTAAAGAGAGACGTGCAACCTGCGGAAGTACGAGTGAGGGAGACGCTGTTTCCAACCAGCCTTGCCACGTCAAGCTCCGATGCGCTGCTGCGAACATCCCGGCGGTGTGGACCCGAGGGTGGAGAGTCGGCAGCTGCTCGCTCCCGGCCCGGCCGTCCTCCTGCGTCCAGCTGAACCTTCCTCTCCTTCCAGCCATTCGTTCCTGCCTTCATCCCCCCATGTAAGTCTGATTGTCGTCCGCCTTTTATGTTGTCCTGGGGTATAAGTAAGTCTGTATAAGCTAGTAATTGCACTGTGTCTTCTCGTCCTTCCATTCCTTCTGTCTTTATTTTATTATCCTTCCTTCTCCTTGGTTCTTTTTATTGTGTAAATAATAGTTAGTAATAAATTATATTTGTTCTTCCTACCTTGCCTTTCTTTCGTTTACATCCGTTTCGTTTTAGTGATTTCCCCATTGGATACCTGTGGCACGATTTGGCCAACATTAAGAATCAGGTCAGTTACCTGCTAATGGTTCGTGCCGCGGTTGCTAAACCGCTCGGCAATTAACATCTGTCCGCGGTCGCGAACGAGGTTGCGCACCTGCCTCTCCGGAGGGAGCTTGGGCAACTTCAGGACCACGTCGGTCAGTCATAGACGAGGGGATTAATCCCCCCTTGATAAAGGGAAAAGAGGCCGACGGAGAGATCCGTAACTGTATATATATATATATATATATATATATATATATATATATATATATATATATATATATATATATATATATATATACAGTGAAACCTTGACTTACGAGTTTAATTCGTTCTGTGACCGAGCTCGTAACTCAATTTGCTCGTTTCTCAAATTAAATTTCCCCATTAAAATGAATTGAAATGCTATTAATCCATTCCAGCCCCCCAAAAACCACACCAATTTTTTTTTAAATATACAGTATATATAAAAATATCTCGCGCTTTATATTTCACCTGTATGCAGCATACAAGTTGTCAGCATGGCCTGGACTGGAGGTACGCACACTTGACTCTAAACTGTCCAGCCTGGGTTTGAATCCCGACCCAGCTATAACCTGTCATGGGTGAATCACAGGCAGGGTGATTCATCAATGTGTGTACCGCTAAACTGGGCGCCCCGTTTGCGTCCCATTAGTTGTTGGATGTTAAGGATCTCACCGTGTTTTCCACAAAGAGAAGGCGAGCTATCGCCGGCACTCTGAACAAGTTGTGGCCTGGCATGCTCTTCTCCTCTGCCGTTATATACGTCCTCCTCGGCATCCTGCGAGCTGCTTCTCCGTCAACCACACAAACAACTTCTCCATCTCTTCATGGATAGAGGTCCAGAGCTTTGAAATAATCGTAACGCCCTTGGCTGGCGTTATAGCCTTTATCGACTCCTTCTGCTTCAAAATCGTACATATCGTAGAAGTACTACGATCGTACTACCTCACCAAGTCGACAACACGCACACCTCGCTCATGTTTTTCGACGATTGCGTGTTTTATATCCAAGCACATCATCCTCTTCTTCTTCTCAGTACTGCCCTTGGCACTCAATTTCTTAGGACCCATGGTTAAAACTAAGAAATTTTCCAAAATAACCAAAATGCGAAAACAAAGCAGCAGCGATATACGGCAGAGATGCTTGCACGGCAAGATAACCACGTGACCTGAACCCACCTGGTGGCGGGTGGCGTAAGCTCCAAAATAACCAAAATGCGAAAACAAAGCAGCAGCGATATACGGCAGAGATGCTTGCACGGCATGATAACCACGTGACCGGAACCCACCTGGTGGCGGGTGGCGTAAGCTCGTAACTCAGATCTCGGCTCGCATCTCAAAGCAATAAACCGCCCGAGCGACGGCTCGTATCTCGGAAAACTCGTAAGTTGGTGCACTCGTAAGTCAAGGTTTCACTGCATGTATGTATATATATATATATATATATATATATATATATATATATATATATATATATATATATATATATAGATATATAAAACACAGTTTGTGTGTGTGTGTGTGTGCGTGTGTGTAATGTTACCGATAGACTCCGAAACGGAGAGGCTCACGTGCTTGATATTTGGCATAGACATGGCCATTGAGCCTGGGACGAACATGGCTGAGACCATATTTGACGAGATCCATATTTTTTATTCATATTTACCTCAGCGCATTTCAGCGAAGTACCCGCTAATCTCAGCCAGTGCGAGCAGCTCGCTGATTCGCTCAGAGCGATCACGTGATGTTCCATCCCGTCACACGTCACACGTTTGCACGTGATTCAGGGCGAAAAGCCATTGCGTTTTTCACCTTTATGCGACCGTGTTTTGTGTCGATTTTGTGCGATATGAATTACATTTTAATTCATATTTCGTGTTTACGAATTCGAATACGAAGGATTTCCCCTTTCCCCTTTCGATTTCGAATACGAATCGAATACGAGCTTGAGTCGAGAGGGTGAATGTACGGGTTGGGAATGTACGGGTCTCCCCTCCCCCACCCGGCAATGCCGGGTACTTCTGCTAGGATCACGTGATGTTCCAACTTTGCCGCCATAATCTCACAGTTATGCGTTCGCACGTAATTCAGTTTTTTTCACATTTCAGCGAGGAACATTGCCATTCACACCACATAGGTTTTTTTTCACTTTCATCTGATATTTGTGATTTATTTCAAACAAACTGTATTTCTCATCTACACGGCCATGTATTCCTATTAACCTTATGTAAAGTACATAAATTGTGTGGATTACATCATTTCTGGATGTGATCAATAATTGCCAGTAACCATCTATATCCCTCCCCCTCCCCTTCCCTCCTCCTCCTCCCTTTCCCCCCTCCCCCTCCCCCTACCCTTCCCTCTCCCTTCCCCCTCCACCCTACCCTCTCCCCTTCCCCCTACCCTTCCCTCTCCCTTCCCCCTCCACCCTACCCTCTCCCCTTCCCCCCTCCCCTTTCCCCTCCCTTTCCCCCATGCCCCTCCCTTTCCCCCCTACCCCTTCCTTTGTGCCCTATCCCTTCCCCATCCCCCTACCCCTCCCCCCTCCCCCTCCCCCTCCCCCCTCCCCCTCCCCCTCCCCCTTCCCCTCCTCCCCCTCCCTCCCACTCCCCCTCCCTTTCCCCCCTCCCCCTCCCCCCTCCCCCCCTACCCTTCCCCCTCCCCCTACCCTTCCCCCTCCCTTCTCCCTCCACCCTACCCTCTCCCCTTCCCCCCTCCCCTTTCCCCTCCCCCTCCCTTTCCCCGATGCCCCTCCCTTTCCCCCCTACCCCTTCCTTTCTGCCCTACCCCTTCCCCATCCCCCTCCCTTTCCCCCATGCTCCTCCCTTTCCCCCCTACCCCTTCCTTTCTGTCCTACCCATTCCCCACCCCTCTCCCCCTCCTCCCTCCCCCTCCCCTCGCCCTCCACCTCCCCCTCCACCTCCCCCACCCCCTCCACCTCCCCCACACCCCTCGCCCTCCCCCTCCACCTCCCCCTCGCCCCACCCTCCCACTCCTCCCTCCCCCCACCCTCCCACTCCTCCCTCCCCCCACCCTCCCACTCCTCCCTCCCCCCACCCTCCCACTCCTCTCCCCCTCCCCCTCCCCCTCCCCCTCCCCTCCCCTTCCCCCCCACCCCTCCCCCTCCCTCACCCCTCTGCCTCCCTCACCCCTCCGCCTCCCTCACTCCTCCGCCTCCCCCTCCCCTTCCCTCCTCCCCCTCCCTCCCGCTCCCCCTCCCTTTCCCCCCTCCCCCTCCCCCTACCCTTCCCACTCCCTTCTCCCTCCACCCTACCCTCTCCCCTTCCCCACTCCCCTTTCCCCTCCTCTCCCCCTCCCCTCCCCTCCCCCTCCCTTTCCCCCATGCCCCTCCCTTTCCCCCCTACCCCTTCCTTTCCGACCTACCCCTTCCCCATCCCCCTCCACCCTCCCCTCCCCCTCCCCCCTCCCTCTCCCCTACCCCTCCCCCCTCCCTCTCCCCTCCCCCCCTCTCCTCCCCTCCCCCCTGTTCCCCTCCCCTTCCCCCTGTTCCCCTCCCCTTCCCCCGCCCGGCAATGCCGGGTACTTCTGCTAGTATATATATATATATATATATATATATATATATATATATATATATATATATATATATATATATATATATATATATACATATATATGTGTGTGTGTGTGTGTGTGTGTGTGTGTGTGTGTGTGTGTGTGTGTGTGTGTGTGTGTGTGTGTGTGTGTGTGTGTGTGTGTGTGTGTGTGTGTCAGTCAAAACACCTTCGAGCTTTAATGGTGAGCACCAGCCACGGATTATGGCTCACACAGTAAAAACCGCATAACCAGCAAGGAACCAACAGCCTGTCTGCCACCCAGACCATCGTTCCTGCCAGTGCAAATCAAAACCAGGTGGTGCGGTGATACGCATCATGTGATACGCAACAGGGTGAGGTGTAACACGTGATATGGATCGGGGTGAGCTTCGCTCACTGTGCTGCACGCGTTTGTCTTTGCATTAGTTCAGTTCATTGTGAAATAGATGCCCTAATATGATGGAGGATATTGTGAGACAGAAAATTCACGCTGTACACTTATATTCTGTATCTGGAAATTTGGCTGAAGTTCACAGACAACTTGTAACAGAATGTGGCACCGACCCAATTGACAGAAGAACCATCGGCAGAACAAACAAGCAGTTTGATAAAACTGGCAGCATTCTTGCAAAACAGTCACCAGGTAGGCCTCGTCCTGTTCGAACTGAGGAAAGCAGAGTGGTCATTCAACAACAACTCAAAAGTAACACACCATTATCAACTCGTCGTTTATCAAACGTCACCAACATAAGCCGATCATCGATTCGAAGAATACTAAAAGCCTTTGATGCGAAACCAAACATACCCAGATTATTTCACCAACTATCTGAGGATAATTTTGACAGGCATGTTGAGGCATGTGAGACATTTCTTGGGTTAATGGATATGGACAATGATTTGCGGAACAGGATCTTGTGGTCAGATGAATCCAAGTTTACTTTATCTGGTTCTGTGAATCGTAATAACAGCGTGATATGGACAGTGGACAACCCACAATTTACTGTTGAGCACAACGTCCTGTATCAAGCTTGTGTCAGAAATGCCGTCTGGGAAGCATTTCTTCTGGAGGCATTGTTGGACCAATATTTTACGAAGAAAATGTGAATGCTGCAAATTACCTCCTAATGTTCAAGCAGCATGTATTTCCACTCAATGATGGCCAAATGTGGTTCATGCATGATGGTGCGCCTGCTCATTATGCTGCCAGTGTACGCCAGGCCCTTGATTTTAACTTTACAGACAAATGGATTGGCCGCCGTGGTCTTGTGATTTAACAACACCCTGTGATTTCTTCCTTTGGGGTTACCTCAAACACAAAGGGTATGCGAGGAATCCTACGACCCTTAGAGACTTGAAACAATTCATCCGTAATGAGACTGCTGCCTTAACGACTGAAACATGCAGAACTGTGTGTCAGTCTTTCAGAGTGCAGTTTGAACATTTGAACTGATCTGTTTCATGTATATTAGACTGAGTGGACTGTTTAACGTTTAATCATGTTTTGTTTTGTACCAAAGAACAATAATAAACTTAGTTGTTTGTTGTAGGTATCATTCTTCAAAATGTGCCCAGGGTTTCTGGACTACTCTGTCTATAAATTTTAATTTATATATTCAGATTTATTTATATACACAGAGAAGAAAGGTGCTTCCAACCAAATTTAAACTACATTTACTGTGCTATTTTAAGTAATAATAAAGAGCAGACCCGGTCTCAGTCAACGTTTCACCCATTTCCCAGCAGGCTTCCTCTGGCCAACAGCGCTTGGGCAATGTGTACTGCAGTACTACCCTGTATTTTCACCCTGCACTACCTGGGCCTTTCCGAAAGGATTGGCAAGATAGTGCGCACCACATGGATTGGTGAAGCCTACATGCCTCTATGCACCATCCATAATGTAATTTCAAAACGAAAGGACAGGATATCAACTGGTGACAAATCCGGAGTAGTTTACCATTTGTGCGGAGACTGTGACCAATTCTACATTGATGAAACTGGAAGGAATTTGAAACAAAGGCTAGATGAACATGATAGAACAGTTAAGGGCCTATCTCATTGGTGGAGATGTCGCCGCGACTGCCGCGACTGATCAGTCGCGGCAACTCGGGAGACCAAAAAATGGCTTGTGCTCTCACCAAGGCGACGCCAGGGCGACGTCTACGCCAGGGCGATGATATTCATCACTACTCCTTTCGCTACATTTTTAACATATTTTTGCATGTATTTATTTTAATGCAATTAAATATAAATTCAATGCAATTTAAATATACACTCACATGTAGGTAGGGGCTTCTTGATCTCCTCGAAGATGTTCTGCATATCAACAAGGAAGGTTTCAACCGCTGCTTTCTTGTATTGGTTATCTTTGTATCTTGCATACGATTTATCGTAAAATTCCGGATGATCCTCCCAGAAGTCAGCCATTGCCCCTCTTTCCAATCATATTGTTTTTTAGTCGGATCACCGCTGGAACCATGTTCCTCATCTTCTCTAGCATCAACTGCTGCCTCAGCATCCACAAACTGCGCTGAAGCTGCTACAACTGCTTCATCCTCCTTCTTCTTGCCCTTCCGGCCCCCACTGCCCTTGGGTGGCATGGTGGAAGGACAGTACTACTCTGGAGTTGGAGCTGTCCCCTGGCAAGACAAGATGGTGGGGCCTCTTCCAAGGCAGTACAAGGAGCAGCAGCAGTAGCAGGAACAAGTACCAAATGATGAAGACCTTGACCGGATCCTGTACCTGACTTGGACCAGGAGTGAAGGCGTCTCGATGATGCCAGCACGCGCTCAGTCACGTGGTCTCTAAAGTGGGTCAAGCAGCGTCGCGGAGACGTCGCCGCATCGTCGCCGCAACGTCTCCTCAGTCTCCTTGGTCTCCAGCAGGTCGCGGAGACGTCTTCCCAGTCGCGGACAAAATTAGTCTCCGCGACGTCCAAAAAAATCGAACATGTTTGAATTTCCCGCGACTTCCCGGAGACCCGGCTAGTCTCCAGGAGACGTCGAGTCGCCACCAGGTCGCCACCTAGTCTCCAGGCCAATGAGATAGGCCCTTTAGGCTTGGGAAAGTGACACAGTCAGCCATAGC
The DNA here is from genome assembly GCF_964187855.1 of Myxine glutinosa. Taxonomy (NCBI): domain Eukaryota; kingdom Metazoa; phylum Chordata; class Myxini; order Myxiniformes; family Myxinidae; genus Myxine; species Myxine glutinosa. The sequence continues at coordinate 47,754,868 of NC_136266.1, read as the reverse complement.
ACATCATTTTTTAAGGTTATTGTGGATTGATAAATATTCATTTACTTTATTGATGAATATTCTGAAAGAAAATGTCGTTTCCTCAATCAGCTTCTTCTTTCTTTCACAGCCACAATTATTCCCATATTCAGATTGGCCAAGGAAAGACCTTTTATGATGAAGGATTCCCAGTTGGCAAGTTGCTTTGGAGGCCAACTTTGAAATGTTGATTACCCAAGAAATATTATAGCTGATAGTGAGACCCAGGGATTTGAATGATGAACTTCCTCAAGGGGATGTTAATAAAGCAGATGGGAGAGTGTCTGATCCTTTCGGAGTGAGAGAGAGAGAGAGGGTGGCAGTGTGAGATTTGTCAGGATTGAAAGACATATTCCAAGTGTTTGATCAGCTTGTGATTTTGTGAAGGTCTGAAGAGAGGGTGCAAATTATAGGGTGAAAGGAGTAGAGGAAGGATGTGCAAGAGCAGCACAGCAGGTTTTTAGGACACGTGAGCTGATGTAATCCGGTCCATTTGCAGAATAAGAGTCGAGGGTTGACAGAAACTTCTCCACCTTCTCAGGTGCACTAAAACAGTCCAGGAGCAGCTGGGTGGTACAGGAATAGAGTGGTTGGGGACACAAGATGTGAAAGTAAACACATAATTGACACATTCAGCCTTCTCACAAGCGGAGTCGGCTGTGGTGCCATTTTAAGAGGGAAGGGATGGGCTTTATTGGTTCACGAGTTATCAAACAGTGACCACTATATTCGACATTGGTGTGTGTCTGTCTGTCCGCAGCATAACTACCCGATGATATCATCTGATCTTGGGGAAACTTGGGTGGGAGATTGATATCATGATCTGGTTGTGTCCTGCCAAGAGTGGGCGTATTGTGCCCATTGTGGGCGGAGCGACGCTCGAAAAAGATGTCTTTTTAGGGGGTAATCGAGTTCAAGCTACATCTTCTCCGAGGGAGTTGGTGGAATCTGACAGGGGTTTCGGTATTTGGTTTGGCCAATGTCATGTGTCTAGCCCCACGGAGCTCGATTTTTCATTTTCGCCCCAAGGTCAACCGTCAAGGTCACAAGGTCACAAAATTTAGAAAAGTCGATTTTTGATGGTTTTATTACATTGTTCGCTTCCTGATAGGTTGAAATGTCGTACATGATCTGATATTATCACATACATCATGAAATAGAAGTTTTCCAACAAATTTCAGAATCTTTGACCTTTGAAGGTCACAAAGGTCAAAGTTGTCGGAATCTAACCGAATTTTCGGTATTGTGTAGCTAACTAACCTCACGACTGATTATACATTATTTTCTATCTCATTTCAAGGTCAGTAACCTTCGTTTTGACATTTCCGGGCCTGGCCTGTCCGGGCCTGTTTCGGTTATAGTCCGTCCTTTGTCATTGAATACCGCTCGCTCGTGAACCATCATCGTCTCCTGACTTGTTTAGTCTATATTTATTTAGTCTTTATTTATACGCGCACTGCGGAGACAGACTTATCAAGGCACCATCAGGTTTTAGTGGAGGGAGACAAGTTTGAAAGTTCAACCTTGAAGTTGGCCATGTGTTGTTTTCTCACTTTCCTGAAAGTGCACACACTTGTTCTCTGAGTTGTGGAACGACCTGAGGTTGCTTTTGATTGGATTTGCATTCCAGGAAGAGAAAGCTATAATGCTAAATGTTTCAAGGCAACTGGCTAACTACTGGATTCAGTGCACCAGTGTATTTTGGATAGGTATGATAACTGCACATGAGATGGTATATATATGTACATAGTGGAAAGCAAGCTTATGTGGAAGGATTCCCAGGCAGTATCAATATCAGGAGAGGTGGAAATGGAGGACCAACCTTGACATGAGCGGGCAACTTGCAGTCCTTGCCAGTTAGCTTGAGTGAACTGCCATACGATATGTACAGTCACGGCCAAAAAATTTGGCACCCTTGCACTTTTTTCAAATAACTCACAATTTTCTCAAAACGTCAGTTGAAATTGACGAAAGTATTTGGTCTCCATACTTCTTAATTTCACTGTCAATATCACAGAACCTTTGTTTTTGATTCAGAACTTAATATATCTATCTATAATTCCAGTAATCTCTGTGTGTATGTGTGTGTGTCTGTGTGTGTGTGTGTGTGTGTGTGTTTGTCTGCGACCGCTGTTTCTCGACAACTACCGGTCCGATATACTTGAAACTTGCCAGGTATATTGCTGGGGACCCGAGGATGTGCCTTTTCAAGGTTTGAAATTAATCGGACAAGTGGTTCCCAAGGTATGGTCACCGTACTCGCAAGCCGTTCGCTTTGGCTTTGCGAATGGACCAAACCATTTCATGTAAATAGAGGGGGGGGTTCTGTGGTCGTTACTGCCACGTGGTTTCAAAGTTGCCAATGGACCAAACCATTTCATGTAAATAGAGGGGGGGGTTCTGTGGTCGTTACTGCCACGTGGTTTCAAAGTTTTTTTTTGTTGTTGTTGTTTGCACGCATGTTTTTTTGCACGCACGTACGGGCAAGCACGTACGGGCAAGCACGTACGTGCGGGCACGCCCTAGTCCTTTTAAATCAGAAAATAAAAAGAAATGACATTGACAAAATTAGTGACATCTGAGACTTAATATTTGGTAGCACAGCCTTTGGACAAAATAATTGCAGTCAAGTGCTCCCCATAGCCATGAATGAGCTTCCTACACCTCTCTAATGGCAGTTTGGCCCACTCTTGTGCAAATTGCTCCAGCTCTCGCAGATTTGAAGGGTGCCTTCTCCCAACTGCTGTCTTCAGATTTCCTCACAGGTGATAAATGGGATTTAGATCTGGACTCATTGCTGGCCACTTCAGAACAGTCCATCGTTTTGTCTTGAACCATTCCTGGGTGCTTTTTGAAGTGTCTTTGGGGTCATTGTCATGCTGCAAGACCGATGACCTTCGACGGAGACACAGCTTTCTGACACTGGGTTGAATATTGCGCTCCAAAATATCTTGATAATCTCCTGATTTCATGATGCCATGCACACATTCAAGGCACCCAGTGTTAGAAGCAGCACAGCAACTCCAAAACATCACTGAACCTCCTCCATGTTTGACTGTAGGGAAGTTGTCCTTTTCTTTGAAGGCTTCATTTTGTTTTCTGTAAACATAGAGATGATGCTCTTTACAAAAAAGCTGTAATTTGGTCTCATCTGTCCACAGGACATTCTACCAGAAGGATTTTGGCTTGTTCAGGTGTGTTTTGGAAAACTCCAGTCGGGCTTTCTTATGTCTCTTTCTCAGCAGTGGGGTCCTCCTGGGTCTCCTACCATATAACTCCCTTTCATTGAGTTGGCGACGGCTGGTGCGAGGTGAAACTGTCGTACCTTGTGTCTGAAGGTTAGCTTGAATCTGTTTGGCAGTTGATCGGGGTGCTTTGTCCAGCATTCGAACAATCCTTCGCTTCAAACTTGTAGTTTTATCTTGTGGCCACATTCAGGGAGGTTGGCTACATAGTGGGGTTCCCACCATGAACAAATTTTCATTTTCACTTCAAGTTTTTGAAAAAGTTTAGTTTTTGGTACCAGGTCGAAGCTTAGGGTCTAAGTAACAATTTTGGTCCGAGTGGACAAAGATCACATGGAGTCTTCATACATTCCCGCCATTTTCCAAGATGGCCACCATCAAAATCTAATACTGACAATATCTCGGAAACTAATCAACCTAGAAACATGAATTTGGTGTCTATACCTAGGTTTTCATGGTCAAGGAATCAAATAAAACCATTTCTGACTACATCAGAGTATTTATTTGTCCCGAAATGCGCCCCCAGCTTGAAGAGAACCAGACGCCACCTCCAGCGCGACGATACCTCCCTGCATCTTTTGGACCGCGCTATCCTGTCCCTGAGCCAAGGTGCACCTTGTGCTGTCCATCGACTACCTGCCCTTCCTTGCCATCAATCCCGGTGTGAGTCAGTCTTGTCCTGTTTATCTGTGGTCTGTCGGGGCTACTATAAGACCGTGATTAAGTGCCCACCTTCCTATGCTGTCCCTCTTGTCCTTGTAATCTAAACGTTCCGCATACAAATATTATAACCTCCTCCGGAGGTCTTGAGAACTGTACCCCTGGTGTCGTGTCATTTAACCCAGCCGTTGTGTCCTTTCCTCAATTGATTTAGCATAGCGCGATTTGGCCAACGTTCGAGTGGAATCGGGTAAACTGTGCAGACGCGGTCATACCAAACCGCTCGGTAAACTAACATCCAAAACCGCGTCTGTAACATTCATGCCATGCTACCACTATTCCGTGATAAAGCAGCTACACCAAAAATGATTCGACATGGAATGGACCTGGTCAAGAAAACAACCGAGTTCCTCAACCCACAGCAAATCCCAATCATGGCAGTGGACCAGCCACTCTTTGATATTGCCAAGAAAATGCAATGGACCTTTCCTGAACTCTTTGGAGAAGATACGTTTCTGGTGATGTTGGGAGGGCTCCACATCGAAATGGCTTTGTGGGCGACTATGGGAGATTTCCTACGAGGGTCTGGATGGCCTGAAGCCTTTGCAGAGGCTGGCATTGCCTTGACAGTAGCTGCAGCGACATCTTACTTGAGAGCAAATGATCCAATGAGAACACGGTATGCTCACCAGATTACTGTTGTGGTGCTCGATAGTCTACTGAAACGAGCCTATGAGGACGGCGGAAGTGAAATGACCTTCGACGACTGGGTCTCTGTAGCTTGTAAAGAGAAACCAACAGTGCAGTTCTGGTTACTCATTCACAAGTACGAACAGCTCATCTTCATGTTTATTAGATCACACAGAGAGCGAAAGTTCAAACTTATGGTGGCTACTCTGCAAAACCTTGTGCTTCTATTCTTTGCACTTGATCACCAGAATTATGCAAGGTGGGTTCCCGTATTCATCAGAGACCTTGAAAGTCTTCCATCTAGCATCCAAGAGGAGTTTGAAGCAGGTCACTGGGCAATAAGTCGAAGCAATCATCGTTACTCTTCCATTCCGATTGATCAAGCACACGAGCAGGCCAACAAACGGGTGAAAGGGGTTGGGGGAGTGATCGGGATCACAGAGAACCCTGAGATGCTAGAACGCTGGATTGCAACTGGTCCAGAAATTAGCCGTGTTCTAGAGCAATTCACTGATGTAGATGACGACGAAGATCAAGAGCTCCCTCATCACGAGGAAGGAAGTACATCCCAGCACCGATTTAGGCGTCATGTCACAAATCTCACGGATGTGCTGCAAAGCAGAGGGAATCCCTTTGAAGAGAGTAGTGCAGAACTAGTTACATTAGACAATAAAGTGTGTGTTGACAAGTCTGCCGCCACATCGGTCCGTGTCTTAGAATCTAGAGGACAAGAGCAGTATGACCACTTTCGGAAGAATGTGCTGGACTCAAATGATGTACCTCTGGCAGCTCCGATCAAGAAAAACAACTTGCTGCTGTTCCATGAGGAGAAAACTCGAAAAAAGACAGCACTTCAGAAGAAGGTGCAGCACTTCAAACAACATACAGAGCTGTATGGACAAGCATTCATTATGGTTGATAGCCGGGGTGGAAATTTGGAGGAATTTTTCCGTCACGAATCCTCCTCATCACCAGATGCACTGGCTTCTGATGGGTCCATCAACTCTTGCACCAAGTCAGATTTATTGGCGTGCATTATGGAAGCAAGTGCAAGTACCGGACTATCCGCGGATGAGGAGCTCGTCGCACCAGATGATTATGGGGTCATCGTTATTGATGGTGGTGCACTGATCCACTCTCTTCCTGGCACAACTGTCCAAGGCAAAACATTTGATGAATATTTCACCAAAGTATTCTGCCCAAGAATCCAGCATGAGTTGAAAAGAGCAGCGAGAGTGGATATTGTATGGGATCAGTATCGCACAATGTCAATCAAAGCGACCACAAGAGAAAAGCGAGGAACAGGCACACGACAGCGAGTATCTGGTTCTGCCAAAGTGCCTGGAAACTGGCAAAACTTTTTGGCTAATGCCGAAAATAAAAAAGAGCTCTTCTCATTCCTGTCAACAAGCATTGTGCAAACACCATTCCAAGATGGCAAACAGGTTTATATCACTTCTGGTGACCAAGTCCTCAATGCAGGGAATGGACCGCCCATGGGACGATGTAATCATGAGGAGGCAGACACTCGTGTCCTGGTACATCTTCTTCATGCCCTCCAATATTCATCACTGGGAATGGTCTATACTGGCGACACAGACGTTGTCGTAATACTTCTGTGTAACTTCCACCACATCAAGGCGGTGAATCCGGAGTCAGATATCTGGATTTCTTTCAAAGCCGGAAAGACAGTCAAAATGATCTCCCTCAACAACATTGCCTCAAGTTTGGGTGTGACAACGTGCAAAGCCTTGGCTCTCTTTCATGCATTCACTGGATCAGACAGCACGTCAGCTTTCAAATTCAAGGGCAAGCGATACTGCTTCAAGCGGAAAGATGAGGTTCCACCCCTCTTGAGTGAGTTTGCGACAATTGCTAGCACCCCGTTTCTTACATCGCCAGAGTTGAGGGAAGTGGTGAGTCACTTTGTTTGCAAAATGTACTCCAACGAACCTATCACTGATGACACCAACGTTGACCTTGTTCGAATGAGGGTTTTCTGTCACAGGACTAGGGATGTGGAAAGAATACCCCCTACAAGTGATGCGCTGGACCAACATCTCAAAAGGAGTGTCTTCCAGGCGAGCATCTGGACTACAGCGCACGAGCCACTGGCACTAGTCCCAAGCCCAAGCAATCATGGATGGATGGAAAAAGATGGCCAACTGGTTCCCATCTGGACCACGTTGCCCCTTGCCAGGGATGTGTTTGATCTAGACGTAAAATGCGCGTGCACAAAACCTTGCTCGTCATGCAAGTGCAAAAAAGCTGACTTGAAGTGCTCACGTTTATGCAAGTGCACATGTCCCAACTAAATGACCATGATGGTTGTGAGAATGAGTAATGATTTTTTAGTTGCACTTACCTAATCAATCAAATATCACTAAGAACAATGAAAATAGAATGTTCGGTTTATATTCATGGTATTTTATAGAATTTACGTTCGTATGTGCTTAATTGTTAACATGCATAATTCTGCTAAATTCTGCTATAACGTTTGTTGTGTAATTTACCATTTCGGGACAAATAAATACTCTGATGTAGTCAGAAATGGTTTTATTGGATTCCTTGACCATGAAAACCTAGGTATAGACACCAAATTCATGTTTCTAGGTTGATTAGTTTCCGAGATATTGTCAGTATTAGATTTTGATGGCGGCCATCTTGGAAAATGGCGGGAATCTATGAAGACTCCATGTGATCTTTGTCCACTCGGACCAAAATTCTTACTTAGACCCTAAGCTTCAAAATGGTACCAAAAATCAAACTTTTTCAAAAACTTGAAGTGACTGATGCCCCAGGCCCCCCCCCTAACAGTGCCATGGGCCTTAGACTTCCTGACAGCATTGCGTATGGTGGACACAGGAACATCAAGGTCTCTGGAGATGGACATGTAGCCTTGAGATTGTCCATGCTTGGCTACAATCTTTTGTCTGACCTCCTCAGACAATTCTCTGGTTTCTTTTCTTTTCTCCATGCTCATTACGGTACACACAATGACACAAAACAGCAGAATGACTCCTTTTCTCCATTTAAACTGGTTGAATGAGTGATTTTTATATTGCAGGCACCCACAACTCACCACAGGTGAGTTCACTTCCAAAGTAAAGGAGAATCACCTGCTTGAAATCTGATTTATTATTTCTCACAACTTTTAATGGGTGCCAATAATATTTTCCTGGCCATTTTAGGATTTCTGTGTGGAATAAGCTAATATTTTGTAATTTTTTTCAGCTTTTTTTTTGGTTTTGTTCCACTGCAAACCAAAGAAATACATATGTGGATACCAAAATATTTTTTAATTTCAACAATTTTCTGGAAGAAATGGTGCATTATTTGAAAAAAGTGCAAGGGTGCCAATACTTTTGGCCACAACTGTATATGGCACTCGAACTAGAGAATCTAACCAGAGAGATATTGACTCTTGCAAGCACATGATCAGATGAACCTATTGAGGCAGAAGAGAAACAGGAGACTCATTGATCACATTTGTAGGAAAATTCATTGATCACATTTGTAGGAAAATTCATTGGTACCAAGTCCAGAAGGGAGAAATCAGGGTCGGAAAGCTCCATTCTGATTGGGTGAAGCCCATATTTCATACGGGACAAGTTGGAGGCAAAAGCAGGTTTTTATTTCATTACTTGCAAAATCCAACATTTTTCAAGTATATTGGTCGGTTGCGTTTGTTATTCTCTGGCTGTTTGTCACTCGCCTGCAGGTCACAATTCTAAACCGATCATCATGAAACTTCACTAAGTTGGAGAGGTAGTCACAATTGAGAAGCTTATTGATTTTGAGGTCAAAGGTCATCTTTTTGGTCAAAACTCTAAAATCGCCTTTTTTAAAAATCTGATTGACTTGAAAATTGAACAGCATTTGTAAATTGAGTCACTAAATTGGTAAACCAACTATTTTTGAGGTAAAAAGGTTAACTCAAGGTTAAACTTCCAAAATCATCAATTTTCATTTGAAAAACCGTCGACTTTCATCTGATTGACTTGAAAATTATATAGCAATTGCATCGTGCCTCACCGAATTGGGAAACCAGCTATTTTAAAGGTCAAAGGTCAACTCAAGGTCACACTTCTAAAATCATCAATTTTCATCTGAAAAATCATCAATTTTCATTCTATCAACTTGAAAATTAAATAGCAATTGCACAGTGCCTCACTGAATTGGGAAACCAACTATTTTTAAGGTCAAAGGTCAATTCAAGGTCAAACTTATAAAATCCATTTTCATCTGAAAAATCATCAATTTTCATCCTCTTAACTTGAAAAATAAACAGCAATTACATAGTGTATCACTGATTTGGGAAACCAACTATTTGAGGTCAAAAGTTCAAAGGTCAACTCAAGGTCAAACTTCTAAAATCATCAATTTTCATCTGAAAAAATTGTCACTTTTCATCCTATTGACCCGAGCTTTAATCCAGATTGTCAATTTTAATCTTGATGAATTAATGATGGATAAATGGCAACCTTATTTGGGGGGAAAGGGAGGGGTGGGGGGTGTATTTTGCCCGCATCGTGCTCTGCATGACATCTTGTTTATTTGTTGGACATGATCGGAAGTGAACTGCGCAAAGAATCCTGGAGGGTGGTGTCATGGCCTTTGGTGAGGAAAAGCTCATGACGTCACACAGCCAATTGACTCGTGATACCTTGTATATCAGCTGCAGGTCGCTGCACGTCTGTCAGTATGTGACATTCTTTCCGAGTGGAATTGAAGCGAAACATTGCATTTTAAAAAAAATGGTTTGTGCTTTCCATCCAATACTTGTTTTGACGATACTAAAACAGGGCTCTGCGGGTTTTCAGACACAAAATGGGCCCCTTGAAATGCGGGTAACTTTCCATCTATGATATTTGCATTTTACACTTGATTTTGTGCCATACCGCCTACAGGCAAGCACTCGAGACATCAAAAACATCATTCAGAGTAACACATTGTCAAAGCTACAGATTCCAAATCAATCACGTCAAAATTAACAATAAAAAGACAAATAAAGTTGATTTTACAATAGAAACTAATGATTTTCCCCCATCACAACATGCAGTCATTGTGATCAGATCAAGCTGAGAGTGCACCCAAGAGTATCTAAAATCCCAAAGCCTCCGGTGTTCGCGGGCCCACGCTTTGTGTCTCCGCGCTCGCATCATCTGGGAGAGTATGTAACCCATTCCCTTGATTTCTGGACCTCCTCTCCCGCCCCGCCCCCCCCCCCCACCCCCAATTCTAAAAATTCTGGGTCTGACCCTGCAGCCCTACCAACACCTTACAGTTACAGTTTATTTATATTGCTGATGCACATTTGATGAAACCTTTAGCATGTTTTTCAAAACTCTTAACACTATATAATACTACTAGCAGAAGAACCCGGCGTTGCCGGGCGGGGGAGAGGAGGGGACCGGGGGGAGGAGGGGGAGGAGGGGGGAGGGAAGGGGGGGGAAGGGGAGGAGGGGGAAGGGGAGCAGTCAGAAGTGGAAGCTCTGACGGAGAATTTATATCTTAAAGGGGAGGGGGAGGGCAAAGAGATCTTAAAGGGGAGGGGGGAAGGAGAGGGGAGAAGAGAAGGGTGGGGAGAGGGGGAAGGGGAGCAGTCAGAAGTGGAAGCTCTTTTACAGAGAATTTATATCTTATTTGAGAGAACACAACATTTGAGAGCAGGGACATCGGGAGATGTTTTTGGAGGGAGAGGGCCTGGGGGGAGGCAGGATAGGTATAAAACGCAAGGACACCAAGGACTTCCAGGAAAGAAGTCCAAAGTCACCTCAAAAAAGTGGATTTGGGGTGAATTAGTGGGGGTAGAAAAGATCAAGGTTTTGGATTGGGGAAGATAAGAGATGGTGGTGAACAGCCGTTTTAAAGACGTGGAGGGAGGAGTGGGATTGAAGAGAGTGAGGGAGTTTGTTCCAGAGGTGGGAGAAAAGAAGAATGAAGGAGTGAAGGTGAGCAGAGAGTCTTGATTTTGGCAGTTTAACCATAAGAGGGTTGCAGGCAGATCTTGTGCGACCTGCAGGAATATTTGCGGGACAGAGCCCAGAGAGAGCTGGGGGAGCAAGGCCGGAGAGGAGTCGGTACAAGACGGAAAGACCACCAACCTGCCTGCGGTGATTAAGTGAAAGGCCCTCGGAGATAGCGTCATCGCGGGAGATTCCAATGATTCTGAACGCTTTGGTTTCAACAGCGTGAAGACGAGCTAGGTGTGAGGCAGGAGCACCAGCCCAGAGGGGAGAGCAGTACTCCATTGAGCTGCGGATGAAAGCCTTGTATGTGGTGAGGAGCTCAGGTGTGCCAAGGAAGGACTTCGCACGACGGAGAAGCCCAGTCGGCGACTGGCTTTGGAGGTCAGCTTGGAAATGTGGTTTTCCCAGGAAAGATCATGGCAGATAGTGAGACCCAAAAGCTTGAGTGACAGAACTTCTTGGAGAGGATTATTCAGAAAGTAGATGAGAGGGTTGTCCAGTCGGTCTTTTCGGAGAGACATCGTAAGAGTGTGAGATTTGTCAGGATTGAAAGACATGTTCCACTTGTTTGCCCAGTCTGTGATTTTGTCCAGGTCTGCAGAGAGTGAGGAGGCTGCAGACTGCCGATCTGAGGGATGAGGAATGGAGCGGCAGAGAGTGGAGTCATCAGCAAAGAGATAGAGAGGATTTGCAAGAGAGTCAGAGAGATCATTGATGAAGACCAGAAAAAGCACAGGGCCCAGAACACTGCCTTGGGGAACTCCAGCCTGAACAGGAAGAGGAGATGAGAGAAACTCATTCAGGGCCACGCGTTGACTACGACTAGAGAGGAAGTCCACCAGCCATGCGTGGAGATTTCCATGGATACCAAAGGAGGAGAGTTTGGTGAGCAGAGCGGGGTGCCAGACCGTATCAAAGGCACGTGATATGTCGAGGGAGACAGCTCTAATTTCCTGTTTGGCATTGAGGACCTCCATCCATTGTTGAGACAGCAGAAGCAGCATGTCCAGAGTAGAGTGACCTGGTCTGAAACCAAATTGATGATCAGAGATCAAGCCATTGGAGAAGAGGAAAGATTTCATATCCGAAGCAATGATGGATTCCATGACTTTGCTGATAATTGGGAGAAGGCTGATTGGTCTGTAGTTGCTAGGATCTGTTTTTGCACCTTTTTTTTGCAAAGCGGTGATGTTGGCTGATTTCCAAGCAGATGGCAGTTGACCTTGAGCAAAAGAGAGGGTGAAGAGAACAGAGAGAGGGAGTGAAAGACCGGAAGAACAGGATTTTGGGACCCGTGGGCTGATGCCGTCAGGTCCAGTTGCAGAATCAGAGTCGAGGGTTGACAGAAACTTTTCCACCTTGTCAGGAGGAAAGGACACAGAGTCCAGGAGCAGCTGGGTACGACTCGGTATGGTGGGTACAGAGAGGGATGGGTTTGGGACAAGATTTAGATGCAAACACAGAGTTGAGGCATTCAGCTTTTTCACGTGCGGAGTCAGCTGTGTAGCCGTTTGAGGTAAGGGAGGGGGAACAAACACCAGAAAAGAGATTTGACCAGACGCCACCAGGATTTGTAAGAGGGAGACAGATAAGAGAGTTCGGTCTTGAGAACGGAGAGATATTGTTTCCTGGCTCTCCTGAGGGTGGACACACACTTGTTTCGGGCTTTGCGAAAGGAAATGAGATTTCCTTCCGTTGGATTTGCTTTCCAGGAGACGAAGGCAAGTTGTTTCTGGGCAACAGCCTCACCACAAGATTCCGTGTACCATGGATGGGAGGAAGGGTATGACAACTGAAGAGATGGGATAAATCTGTGCATGAGAGAGAGCAATTTACTTTGGAAGAATTCCCAGGATGAGTTGATGTCAGAGGTGGTAGAGATGGGAGACCAGTCCAGATGATTGATGGCTGCTTGAAGACCATGCCAGTTGGCCTGAGTGAAATGCCAGACTCGTCGATGCTGAGCAGGCTCCCTGAGAATGGTCAGAGAGATGTCCACTTTAACAAGCACATGATCAGATGATCCGATTGGAGCAGAAGAAGAGCAGCAGACATTTTCAGGGAAGTTAGTCATAACCAAGTCCAGAAGAGAAGATGCTCCGTTGACTGAGATCCGGGTCGGGAAATTGACAGATTGTGTCAGTCCCAGTGAGTCGCAGAAGTCCTTTGCTGAGGAGCCAAGGCTGGTGAGAGAGGTACCCACACCCAGCCAACTGGCAAGGTGACAATTGAAATCACCACATATGAGGAAGAGAGAGTTGGGATGAGTAGATAGAAGTTGGTCCATATTATCAGACAGCGAGATCTAGATGGAGTCATCACTGTTTGGTGGACGGTACAACACACATATGAACAAGAGGTGGGAGCGAAGGGGAAGCCGTAGCCAGAGGTATTCCGGGGGGTGAGGTGGAGAGAGTGCAGGGCAGGGCGAGTGAGGAAGAGAGTTTTTGATATAGATAGCAACCCCACCTCCAGGACGAGGCTCAGGTCTATCATACCGGAGGAGGGAGTAACCCGGGAGAGATACTAAGGAATCAGAGACATCATGAAGGAGGAAAGTTTCTCTTAAGCAGAGCACGTCTGGTTTGACAGAAGCAACCTGTATGGAGAGATCAGTTAAGTTTGAACGAAGGCCCCGGATGTTTGAGGTCCATACCGTTAATGAAGAGGAAGGGCGAGCATCGGATACAGAACAGGGGGGAGGAGGGGCAGGGTAAGATGTGGAAGAGATAGGGAGAGCTGTTGAAGGTGTGTCAGAGATTTCAGAATAGCTCGGAGAAAGGGAAGGATGGGGCGGACAAAAGGTTTGATGGTGATTGGGTGAGGCACAATGAGGTGTTATTTGAGGAGGGGGGGGGGAAAAAACAAAAGATTTTTGGCCAAAAACACTCCCAGGCACTCACTGATGAACCTCTGAAAGTTTGATGAAGATCCGTTCAGCCATCTCTGAATAAAACGCGGACACACAGACAACTCGCGTTTATATATATATATATATCGGGATTTACATTTAATTCAAAAATTGATCCAGACGTCTATTCTCTTTCAAACATTCAAACCGACAGAGGTAGTTATTTATCACAGCATCTGTAGAATTTTCACCCTTTTACTCAACTCCGTTTCGCTGTTATTTGGTGGAGCAAAAGTCAACTGAGCTTTATAGATACTAGGGCATGCCCGTACTATATATATATCTAAAATTATATCCCCCTCCTCTATTTACATGAAATGGTTTGGTGCATGAAATGTTTTGGTTCATTCGCAACGCCAAAGCGAACGGCGAACGCTTTACATGAAATGGTTTGGTTCATGAAATGTTTTGGTCCATTCGCAACGCCAAAGCGAACGGCGAACGGCTTGCGAGTACAGTGACAACCCCCCCCCCCCCCCCCTCTATTTACATGAAATGGTTTTAATTAGTTTTAAAACATAGTTTAACGCCAACATAGCGGCAACATAGTTTGCCAACGTGAAATAAATGAATACGCTCTCAAATGTGCCGTCCGAGGCAGAGTGTGTTCGCCACGTTCGGCACACGCGATAGCTCGCTGCTCTCTGATTGGTTGAATCGTTTTTTGGACATAGCTCGGTAAGTAATTGTCCGATTAATATGAAACCTTGAAAAGGCACATCCTCGGGTCCCCAGCAATATACCTGGCAAGTTTCAAGTATATCGGACCGGTAGTTGTCGAGAAACAGCGGTCGCATACACACACACAGAGATTACTGGAATTATAGATAGATGTATTTAGATGACTCAAACATGCAAGTTTTGCAAAACCCTTAATAGTTTCATTCGTTCACATTAAAAATGAAATTTTAAGTCTCCTTTTCGATTTATAAAACTACAACCCTTAAGTTAAAAGAACATTTCACATCTTATTGTCCTTTCAGCAAAACTCCTAATTATTATTACCCTCGCCAGAGGAGAGGGTATTTCATTTGAGTCCGTTTGTCTGTCTGTTTGTTTGTTTGTTTGTCCGCACAGAATAAATATTATTTTCTCAGCAACCGTTGGTCCGATTGACAGGAAATTTTCACCATAGGTGCAACTCCACCTGTATAATGTTTTAATGATAATTATGACGTCATAGGTCACGTGGTTCGGCCGCCATCTTGGAAAAACTTTGCACCTCTATATCTCCGAAAGTGTTGAATAGAAAAAATTGAGACATGGCTCATTGTAAAGAACTCTCCATGGGGAATAAAATATGTTTATGATGTCATATGTGCCTCCATTATGACATCATAATTCCACAAGTACAAAACCACCACAACCTTTCACCTGTGATGTACCAATGTTTGTTCACGGCATTAGAAAAATTGGGGTCTGAGGAGGTATATGGGGTTGGTGTTGGAGGGTGGGGGGGAGTGGGGTGGTTGCCCCCCAAAAGAGGTACTTTTTTGTTTGTTTAAAGTCTTATGATTACGTTGGTATGATTCTCCATGCTGCCCTGTCTTCTAGCAACCAGTGAAATTGGTTTAAAATACCTTTAGTCAGTGCAGTGTACTGTTTATTCTACCAGGTGAGCGCCAGGTGTTGTTAGGGTTAGGGTTAGTATGTTTATATTACAGGCACCTGCAACTCACCTTAGGTGAGTTAAATTCCAAAGTAAAGGAGAATCACCTGCTTGAAATCTAATTATTTCTAACAACTTCTAAAAGGTACCAATAATATTGTCCAGACCATTTTAGGATTTTTGTGTGGAATAAGCTAAGATTCAGTAATTTTTTCAGCTTTTTTGTTTTGTTCCACTGCAAACTAAAGAAATACATATGTGGATACCAAAAGATTTTTTTATTTCAACAATTTTCTCGAAGAAATGGTGCATTCTTTGAAAAAAGTGCAAGTGTGCCAATATTTTTGGTCACGACTGTACTTGTGGTAGAATTACATGCACAGACTGGGAATCGAGCCCAGGTGCTCTACATGAACCATACCAGTGTCTGTCATCTGAGCTATCTGGCTCAATGCGGAAACAAGTCCTATAAAAAAAACATAGCTATAACTCAATTCTACATGGGACTGTGTGTTTTGTGTTTCTGCAGGACCAGCTCAACTTAAAGGTTCCTCTTCGTTTCTACTGGAAACTCCACTGGTTCATATAGAAACTGTGATTTACAATGGAGACCTATAAAAATGCCCCACCTGATAAAAAAAAAAGGTCCTTTAAAAATGTTCGTTTATGTGGGGTTTTCCACCTGGGCAATTCCTTTCGTGGTTTTCCTCCATTTATCAAGACCGCGGCAGTTTCAGACCTTATCTGGCAAAGTTTTAAGTGCATGTCAAAAAATATTCAATGAAGCAGTATGGGTGGTGAAGAAGAAGAAGGTGTGTCGACAAGGAAGTGGTGGAGCTCCTATGTTAAGAAGGTCGCAGTTAAATGCGCCAAGGGCCTAAATCTAATTCGATGCCTCACTGGCACTTCCTGGGGATCCCACCAGGGAAGTCTTTTTCTCCTGTACAAAGCCCTTATCCGCCCTCATCTGGACTATGGGAGCCAGGTTTTTTCAGACATGTCAAAAACCAACCGCAGAAAACTTGAAGCCATCCAGGCTAAAGCCCTGCGTGTCTGTCTGGGCGCCTTTACGAGTACACCTATGTCTGCCCTTTTGGTGGAGGCCGGTGAGATGCCTCTATCCTT
Source organism: Myxine glutinosa (assembly GCF_964187855.1). Lineage (NCBI taxonomy): Eukaryota > Metazoa > Chordata > Myxini > Myxiniformes > Myxinidae > Myxine > Myxine glutinosa. The sequence continues at coordinate 47,738,638 of NC_136266.1, read as the reverse complement.
CCGCTGGGAGGTGTCCCGGTTAAAATTCTGGGCCAAATCTTCGTATATCCTCTGGGACCAATCACCCAGTCCCAGCGGTTTTTGCAGACTGTTGGGAGTATGAGGCATGGGACCAAAATCTAAATTCCGCTCCCTTCGGGATGGCCTGTAGGCAGGTAGCGGGTGAAATGGGTCTGGACTCCTTACCCATTGAGTCCATCAATAAAGTTCCAATCTGGCCCCCTGGTCTCTTACCATACCTCAAATCCACCTGGATCTATGGGGGAGAGTTGACAAGGATAGCGCCTCTGCATCCTGCAGTCTGCATCCAGGCGATCGAGTTCATCCATTCGGTTTGGAGTCGATCTCTCCACGTTTACACGAATGGTTCTAAAGTCCCTTCCCTTGGGAGAACTGCGGCAGCAATATGTATCCCTGATGTTAAGGTGACAAAGGCTAAGAGGTTATCTGATCATCTCTCCATCTTCGCAGCGGAACTCTTTGCTATCGTATTGGCACTGGAATGGATAATCGAATTCAACCCTCTCAGTGCCGTGATCTTTTCCTATTTCCTCTCTGCACTGAAGGCACAAGAGTCTCTACAGGAGGGATGCACATTTGACCTGGTGCTCCAAGTACTGCACCTGATCAACATTGCTAGTTGGAGAGGATCTGTGGTCAATCTGTGCTGGATCCCCGCTCATGTGGGCATCGGAGGGAACGAGGCCTGCGATCTTGCAGCCAAGTGTCCACTCATCCGAATGTGTCACCCAAATCCCTTTGGGACCGTCTGAAATTGTTAATGTGGCCAGGGACAAGATCGTTAAAAAATGGCAATCCCAGTGGGACACCACCACGAAGGGTAGGTTCTGTTACAGAGTGAATCCAGACGTGATCTCCCCCTGTTCGGCTACATCAGATGTCCCGCAGAGACCAGGTGGCTCTGTCCAGGCTTAGACTTGGGCACTGTCGCCTTAATGCGTACCTGGACGTGATAGGGTGTCACCCTCCGGGACTTGCGATGCCTGTAGGGAACCCGAAGATTTACCTCACTTATGGGATGCCGCCAATATGACGGACCTAGGTTGCTCCTATTTAAAATTGTTAGAGAGGAGGGGGTCGGGGGGTCTGACCTGCCCGTCATTCCTGGTCATTTAAACCGGAAGCAGCCTCGTTTGTGCAAGGCTGTCCTAAACTTTGTGAAAGCGTGTGGGAGACCTATCTAGGTTTATGGATATCCCATAGGCCTCAATTTCAGCATATTTTCTTTGCAACACAGTTATGTTCAGGTGCATGGCGTGTATAGAGCCTCGCGGCTCTGAAAACGCCATAAACGCAAAAGAAGAAGAAGACAAGGAAGTGTGTGCTTGAGGAAGTTGGGCAGGTGTTGAATTTGGGGAGGAGACTCAGGTAAAACGTCTGATCAAACGACGGAGGGATACGGAGCTGAGCGCAATCTCCGGGCTGAGCCTTGCGCCCCAATGGCGATTAAGTCGACATTGCGATCTCCGCTCGGAGTTCTGCTCTTCCTCATCATTGTCCGCCATGGCGGGAACCTCGTCCAGGTGAGAGAAAGCGTCTGTAGGTACCGCGGCTGCGCGATTTCGCAAAGCGCTTCTTTTCGTATACCGTGAGACCATCGAGTTCGGGTTTCCTCGCTTTGGTTCGTAAAGCGATAGTTCCGGGTTCAAAACGATCAACTTGCTTTGATTTCAATGAAGCTTCCGAGGGAAGTTCGCACGTTTCTTTAATCGAACTTTTTGTTTCTGTTGTTGAACAATAAGTATTTCAGAATGTGACGAAGTTCAAATTATTTAACAGCATTCTTGTAATTCTTTCACTTGATGGCGATCCGTTTATTGTATTGTAGCTATTATTAATTGTATAGTTTATTATTTTGACCTAAAGTTTGAAATGATGAAGGTTGTGATCTCATGAAATCTTAAATATTACTTGGAATATATTAAACTGTCAAGTGCCTGGTGTTGGCTTGACGATCAAGGTAGGTCCTGGCTTAAGGTCCTGGGGTCTCGAGTTTGAGCCCCTGTCGAACCGTTGAATTAACACCAAGTGGTTTGATTCAGCCTGTCATATTTCCGAGGTCAGCATAATGAGTCCTAGCTAGTTAGTAAAGCCATGGTCCCATAGAGCCTGCGTTGGTATACGATGGTCTACGATGGTAGCATCGTGGAACCCATCCTGCGTCGACGTACGATTTTGTGGCCATCGTAGGTTGGAAAATCATCTTTTGAAATGTTCAAAAGATGGTCTACGATGGTCCACGATCCTACAATCGTAGACCATCGTACGGCCGTCGTACGACAATCCTGCGAGGATGATCCTGCGTCCTCGTGCGTCCTCGTGCGTCCTCGTAGCTACTTTGGGGGTTACTACTTTGGGGGTATATAAACCCCAGCCATCAGCCATCACTTCATCATCATCAGTTCATGCCGACTTGTTCAGAGTGATCGTGGGCCATCGTAGCCCATCGTATACCAACGCAGGCTCTATGGGACCATGGCTTAACAGGGGCACTGCATCAGCAGCACAGCCACACCCCCAAAAATGATGCAGCCAAGCAGCCTTAGGCTATATACGGAAAAATAAACAAGAAAGACATCATGCAGAGCAAAATCCACCTTCCCCCAAACATAAAACGTTGTCATGGATACCATTTCATGCATACCAAATTGTCCATTTCATTTAGATCAAAATGGACGATCTTGATCAAAGCTCGGGTAAACAGGATTAAAATTGATGATTTTTCACATGAAAGGAAATTTATATTAGAAGCTTGACCTTGAGTTGACCTTTCACCTTTTCACCTCAAAATAGTTGCTCCCAATTCAGTGATGCACTATGTCATGGCTGTTTAATATTGAAGTTAATGAGACGAAAAGTGACGATTTTTCTGATGAAAATTGATGATTTCGGAAGTTTGACCTAGAGTTGACCTTTGACCTTTTGACCTCAAACATAGTTGGTTTCCCTATTTAGTGACTCAATATGCAAATGCTGTTCAATTCGTCCTGGAGGTGGGGTTGCTATCTTTATAAAAAAACTCTCTTCCTCACTCGCCCTGCACTGCCCTCTCTCCACCTCACCCCCAGGAATACCTTTGGATACGGCTTCCCCTTCGCTCCCACCTTTTGTTCATATGTGTGTTGTACCGTCCACCAAACAGTGATGACTCCATCTACATCTCACTGTCTGAGAATATGGACCAACTTCTATCTACCCACCCCAACTCTCTCTTCCTCATATGTGGTGATTTCAACTGTCACCATGCCAGTTGGCTGGGTGTGGGTACCTCTCTCACCAGCCATGGCTCTTCAGCAAAGGACTTCTGTGACTCACTGGGACTGGCACAATCTGTCAATATCCCAACCCGGATTTCAGTCAACGGAGCATCTTCTCTTCTGGACTTGGTTATGACTAACTTCCCTGAAAATGTCTGCTGCTCTTCTTCTGCTCCAATCGGCTCATCTGATCATGTGCTTGTTAAAGTGGACATCTCTCTGACCATTCTCAGAGAGCCTCCTCAGCGTCGACAAGTCTGGCATTTCACTCAGGCCAACTGGCACGGTCTTCAAGCAGCCATCAATTATCTGGACTGGTCTCCCATCTCTACTGCCTTTGACATAAATTCTTCCTGGGAATTCTTCCAAAGCAAACTGCTCTCTCTCATGCACAGATTTATCCCATCCCTTCCTCCCATCCATCGTACACGGAATCTTGTGGTGAGGCTATTGCCCAGAAACAACTTGCTTTCGTCTCCTGGAAAGCAAATCCAACGGAAGGAAATCTCTTTTCCTTTCACAAAGCCCGAAACAAGTGTGTGTCCACCCTCAGGAGAGCCAGGAAACAATATCTCTCCATTCTCAGGACCGAACTCTCTTATCTGTCTCCCTCTTCCAAATTCTGGTGGCGTCTGGTCAAATCTGTTTCTGGTGTTTGTTCCCCCTCCATCCCCTCCCTCACCTCAAATGGCCACACGGCTGACTCCGCACGTGAAAAAGCTGAATGCCTCAACTCTGTGTTTGCCTCTAAATCTTGTGTCCCAAACCCATCCCTCTCTGTACCCACCGTACCCAGTCGTACCCAGCTGCTCCTGGACTCTGTGTCCTTTCCTCCTGACAAGGTGGAAAAGTTTCTGTCAACCCTCGACTCGGATTCTGCAACTGGACCTGACGGCATCAGCCCACGGGTCCTAAAATCCTGTTCTTCCGCTCTTTCACTCCCTCTCTCTGTTCTCTTCACCCTCTCTTTTGCTCAAGGTCATCTTCCATCTGCTTGGAAATCTGCCAACATCACCGCTTTGCGCAAAAAAGGTGCAAAAACAGATCCCAGCAACTACAGACCAATCAGCCTTCTCCCAATTATCAGCAAAGTCATGGAATCCATCATTGCTTCAGATATGAAATCTTTCCTCTTCTCCAATGTCTTGATATCTGATCATCAATTTGTTTCAGACCTGGACACTCTACTATGGACATGCTGCTTCTGCTTTCTCAACAATGGATGGAGGTCCTCAATGCCAAACAGGAAATTAGAGCAGTCTCCCTTGACATATCACGTGCCTTCGATACGGTCTGGCACCCCGCTCTGCTCACCAAACTCTCCTCTTTTGGTATCCATGGAAATCTCCACGCATGGCTGGCGGACTTCCTCTCTAGTCGTAGTCAACGTGTGGCCCTGAATGGGTTTCTCTCATCTCCTCTTCCTGTTCAGGCTGGAGTTCCACAAGGCAGTGTTCTGGGCCCTGTGCTTTTTCTGGTCTTCATCAATGATCTCTCTGACTCTCTTGAAAATCCTCTGTATCTCTTTGCTGATGACTCTACTCTCTGTTGCTCCATTCTTCATCCCTCAGATCGGCAGTTTGCTGCCTCCTCACTCTCTGCAGACCTGGACAAAATCACAGACTGGGCAAACAAGTGGAACATGTCTTTCAATCCTGACAAATCTCACACTCTTACGATGTCTCTCCGAAAAGACCGACTGGACAACCCTCCCATCCACTTTCTGAATAATCCTCTCTAAAGAAGTTCTGTCACTCAAGCTTTTGGGTCTCACTATCTGCCATGATCTTTCCTGGGAAAACCACATTTCAAATCTGGCCTCCAAAGCCAGTCGCCGACTGGGCATCCTCCGTCGTGCGAAGTCCTTCCTTGGCACACCTGAGCTCCTCACCACATACAAGGCTTTCATCCGCAGCTCAATGGAATACTGCTCTCCCGCCTGGGCTGGTGCTCCTGCCTCACACCTAGCTCGTCTTCACGCTGTTGAAACCAAAGCATTCAGAATCATTGGAATCGCCCACGATGAAGCTAACTCCAAGGGCCTCTCACTCACTCACCGCAGGCAGGTTGGTGGTCTTTCCATCTTCTACCGACTCCTCTCTGGCCTTGCCCCCCCAGCTCTCTCTGGGCTATGTCCCGCAAATATTCCTACAGGTCGCACAAGATCTGCCTGCAACCCTCTTATGGTCAAACTGCCAAAATCAAGACTCTCTGCTCACCTTCACTCCTTCATTCCTCTTTTCTCCCGCCTCTGGAACAAACTCCCTCACTCTCTTCAATCCCACTCCACCCTGCAGGTCTTTAAAACAGCTGTTCACCACCATCTCTTATCTTCCCCCATCCATAACCTTGATCTTTTCTACCCCCACTAATTCACCCCAGATCCACCTTGTTTGAAATTCCAACTTATTTCCTGGAAATCCTGGCAGTGTCCATATGTTTATACCTCTCCCACCCCCCCCCCCCCCTTCACATGCCTCCCCCCCTTCACATGCCTCCCCCCTTCACATGCCTCCCCCCCAAAGCCCTCTCCCTCCCACAGATCTCTCGATGTCTCCATGTCTCTCGGTCCCTGCTCTCAAATGTTGTGTTTGTGTCCTTCCCCCTCTCTCCCCATCTTGTCTACCGCTCCCGATGTTATTTGTTTTATGTGTCTGTTTGTCTTTCTGTGTGATTAATTTTCGCTCTTTCACGAGCCTCGATCTTGTATACAAAAAAAAAAAAAAAAAAAAAAAAAAAAAAATCCAAAACCTTGATCTTTTCTACCCCCGCTAATTTCACCCCAATTCCACTTTTTTGAAATACCAACTTCTGTCCTGGAAGTCCTTGGTGTCCTTGTGTTTTATACTTCTCCCTCCACCCCCCCCCCCCTCCTTCCCACGCCTCCTCCCCCCAAGCCCTCTCCATTCCACACATCTCCCTGCTCTCAAATGTTGTGTTTGTGTGCTTCCCCTTCTCTCCCCATGTTGTTTTCCGCTCCCTCTTTTTATATATTTTGTTTGTCTGGTTGATTTGTTTGTGAAGTAAATGTTAGCTCTTTCACGAGCCTCGATTCAGTATACAAAAAAAAAAAAAAAAAAAAAAAAAATTGTCAAGTCAATCGGATGAAAAAATGACAATTTTAGAAATTTGACCTGCAGATGACCTTTGACCTCAAAATCAATAGGAATCTTCCTTATGACCAACTCTACCTTCTGGTGAAGTTTCCTGAAGATGAGTTTAAAATTGTGACCTGTAGGCAATTGACAGACAGACAGAATAAAAAATCACTCGGAGAGCGACACTTGGCAAAAGTGAACAAAGTAGAATGGCATTCGGCAGATCATCCTTTTGACTTCACAAATAATTGGTGGTTGAATTATGTGACCTGATATGCAAATCGTCTTCAAATTTTAAGTTAATCGGATGAAAACTGAGGATTTTAGAAATTTGGCTTATGTTGACCTTTTGGCCTATGTTGAATGCAGTTCACTGATGTGAAAATCCTATTCAAATTTCAAGTCAATCAGATTAAAATTGAGATTTTTAGTAATTCTAAATGGTTGTTGACCTTTGGCCTATGTTGACCTTTTGGCCTATGTTGATCTCAAAAATAGTTGGTGGTTGAATTCAGTTTGCTGATATCAAAATCCTATTCAAATTTCAAGTCAATCGGATGAAAAAATGAGGATTTTAGAGGATGAGGTTGAGTATGTGAGCAGGACGAAATGATTAGATTTTGGTGAAGAGCCAGATCTGAATATGAGATTTTTTAGTGATTTTTCACCATTGACAGATATCTCAAAAAGTTATGTACAGATTCGCACGAAATTTAGAAGAGACGTCGGGTGTGTGACAAGGAAGAATTGATTCAAATTTGGTGAAGATTCGAGTCAGGATCTGGATCAGAGAGTTTTTGAAGTGATTCTTCACCATTGAGAGGTGGGGCGAAAAACGATATATAGCATGATACCTCAAAACGTTATGGATGAATTCAGAGCGAAACTTGGTGGACAAGTTGAGCCGTTCTAGTATTGTATACGTGTTGCCATTGCATTAGTTTTTCAAACCTTTGGCAATACTCTCAAATGTTTACATTTTAAATATATATGCGATTTATACCCCCCCCCCCAATTTTTATTTTTTTTGAAAAGCCAAACAAATGTGCATTAATATTGTATGAATGCAAATTCACTTTTTTAATGTGACAACAAATCAGATCGCCATCTGTCAGCATTAATTGGTGGACGTTAAAGATCCCACGGTGTCCTTCGTGCAAAGTTAGGGAAAAGTTGTTTGCTGTAATATCAGGGTTGGGCTGGCACGATGGCCTAGGCCCTAGAGGTATGCATACTCTCCGCTGGTTTCATGCCTGGACACAAACCCTGACCCAGCTATAAACTGCCATCTAGGTTTTTCACAGGAACTGTGATTCATCGATGTGTGTCGTTCGTTCCTCGGATTGACATGAAACTGTGCATCCCGTCTGCCAGCATTAGTTGATGGACGTTAAAGATCCCACAATGTCCTTCCTGAAAAGTTGGTGAGCTATCTTTGGCACACTGAAGAAATGAAAAATTCCTGCTCTGATCTAATCAGTCGATTGTCAGACAAGACCAGCCGGTTTGTGAAAGACTTGGGCCAAAAGCTTTCTCTGGCCAACCCGTTTGACTCATCAATTTCTGGGTTATTGGTCACTAGTCTTAGTTGGTGGTCTTATGAAAAGGCTGAGATGATTAATATAATTCATTGTATTTAATATAAGTGCTTCCACAGGCCCACAAAAAGGCTGAGATGGGGTTTTTTAAAAACTATTTATTTTCCTCAACCCACTTTTATCTAGTTTGTCTCAGTTTATGTCTTAGAATCATTGGAATCTCCCGCGATGAAGCTATCTCTGAGGGCCTTTCACTCACTCACCGCAGGCAGGTAGGTGGTCTTTCTGTCTTCTACCGACTCCTCTCCGGCCTTGCTCCCCCAGCTCTCTCTGTGCTCTGTCCCCCAAATATTCCTACAGGTCGCACAAGATCTGCCAGCCACCCTCTGATGGTTAAACTGCCGAAATCTCGGCTCTCTGCTCACCTTCACTCTTTCATTCCTCTTTTCTCCCGCCTCTGGAACAAACTCCCACACTCACTTCAATCACACTCCTCCCTCCAGGTCTTCAAAACAGCTGTTCACCACCATCTCTTATCTTCCCCCATCCAAAACCTTGATCTTTTCTACCCCCACTAATTCACCCCAGATCCACCTTGTTTGAAATTCCAACTTCTTTCCTGGAAGTATTGGCAGTGTCCATATGTTTTATACCTCTCCCACCCCCCCCCCCCCTTCCCATGCCTTTCCCCCCAAAGCCCTCTCCCTCCCACAGTTCTCTCGATGTCTCCATGTCTCTCGGTCCCTGCTCTCAAATGTTGTGTTTGTGTCCTTCCCCCTCTCTCCCCATCTTGTCTACCGCTCCCGATGTTATTTGTTTTGTTTGTCTGTTTGTCTTTCTGTGTGATTAATGTTCGCTCTTTCACGAGCCTCGATCTTGTATACAAAACAAAACAAAACAAAACAAAACAAAACAACAACAAAAAAAAAAAAAAAAAAAAGACGTCAGATATGCAGCAATAATGTCACACAATTAATTTATGCTGAATTTTGATAAAAGCTGGATAATGTTTGCATGTTTAAACTAGAAAGAGAAATTAAAGATTGCAGACCCTCGCCAGGACTTGTTTTGTGTGGTTTTATCGTACGTATTTTATAGACGTACTCACATTGCAGTTGTACATATTTTACATACTAGGGCATGCCCGTACTATATATATATCTAAACTTATATCCCCCCCCTCTATTTACATGAAATGGTTTGGTCCAAAGCGAACGGCTTGCGAGTACGGTGACAATCCCCCCCCCCCCCTCTATTTACATGAAATGGTTTGGTCCAAAGCGAACAGCTTGCGAATACGGTGTTTTTTATCGGACCCGTGGAATTATAGATAGTAGTTTTAATTAGTTTTAAAACATAGTTTAACGCCAACATAGTTTGCCAACGTGAAATAAATGAATACGCTCTCAAATGTGCCGTCCGAGGCAGAGTCTGTTCGGCACGTTCGGCACACGTGATAGCTCGCTGCTCTCTGATTGGTTGAATCGTTTTTTGGACATAGCTCGGTAACTACTTGTCCGATTAATATGAAACCTTGAAAAGGCACATCCTCGGGTCCCCAGCAATATACCTGGCAAGTTTAAAGTATATCGGACCCGTGGTTGTCGAGAAACAGCGGTCACAGACATACATACATATACACAAAGAATTAAGTTAAGCACCCCCCCCCCCCCCGTTTTTTTTACAACCTCGCACATTACAAGTTTGTTGTCGTCAAAACAGTGTAATATACCCATGTTATTGCTATATTTTCTGGAGAAGTGATATTATGGTCACATAAAAACATAACAATCATGCCGTTTTCAATATTTTATTCTGAATAATTTAAGGTGAAATTTTTTGGGAATTTTAGGCATATTTTCACCTCAATTTAAGTATGGAGCTATAGGTCCATCACGGACAGTGTGGATGACGTTTATGTTTTCTAACGTACAGTCATTGTTCTGAGAAGACCTCCAGCGATCTTTGCGTCAATAACGTGTGTAGGACCCACGTGATCGGATCACTGACTCAACCCTACGTCTCATAGACCCTGTAAGCCGTCGTATGCGTTGCTGTGGCAGGTTGTTCCATTCCCGATGTAATGCACGTTCCAATTCATCCAGATTGGCTATTGGAGGGACCATCTTCGCAATTTGTCGTCCCAACATGTCCCGAACGTGCATTACATCGGGAATGGAACAACCTGCCACAGCAACGCATACGACGGCTTACAGGGTCTATGAGACGTAGGGTTGAGTCAGTGATCCGATCACGTGGGTCCTACACACGTTATTGACGCAAAGATCGCTAGAGGTCTTCTCAGAACAATGACTGTACGTTAGAAAACATAAACGTCATCCACACTGTCCGTGATGGACCTATAGCTCCATACTTAAATTGAGGTGAAAATATGCCTAAAATTCCCAAAAAATTTCACCTTAAATTATTCAGAATAAAATATTGAAAACGGCATGATTGTTATGTTTTTATGTGACCATAATATCACTTCTCCAGAAAATATAGCAATAACATGGGTATATTACACTGTTTTGACGACAACAAACTTGTAATGTGCGAGATTGTAAAAAAACGGGGGGGGTGCTTAACTTAATTCTTTGTGTATACATACATACATACATACATACATACATACATACATACACACAGAGATTACTGGAATTATAGATAGATGTACTCACATTGCAATTGTACATATTTTATAGATGTACTCACATTGCAATTGTACATATTTTATAGATGTTCTCGCATTGCAAGTGTACATATTTTATAGATGTACTCGCATTTAAATTGTACATATTTTATAGATGTACTCGTATTGCAATTGTACATATTTTATAGATGTACTCGCATTGCAATTGTACATATTTTATAGATGAACTCGCATTGCAATTGTACATATTTTATAGATGTACTCGCATTGCAATTGTACATATTTTATAGATGTACTCGCATTGCAATTGTACATATTTTATAGATGTACTCGCATTGCAATTGTACATATTTTATAGATGTACATTGTACTCGCATTGCAATTGTACATATTTTATATATGTACTCGCATTGCAATTGTACATATTTTATATATGTACTCACATTTAAATTGTACATATTTTATAGATGTACTTGCATTGCAATTGTACATATTTTATGGATGTACTCGCATTGCAATTGTACATATTTTATATATGTACTCGCATTTAAATTGTACATATTTTATAGATGTACTTGCATTGCAATTGTACATATTTTATAGATGTACTCGCATTGCAATTGTACATATTTTATATATGTACTCGCATTGCAATTGTACATATTTTATAGATGTACTCGCATTGCAATTGTACATATTTTATATATGTACTCACATTTAAATTGTACATATTTTATAGATGTACTTGCATTTCAATTGTACATATTTTATGGATGTACTCGCATTGCAATTGTACAAATTTTATATATGTACTCACATTTAAATTGTACATATTTTATAGATGTACTTGCATTGCAATTGTACATATTTTATGGATGTACTCGCATTGCAATTGTACATATTTTATATATGTACTCACATTTAAATTGTACATATTTTATAGATGTACTCGCATTGCAATTGTACATATTTTATAGATGTACTCGCATTGCAATTGTACATATTTTATATATGTACTCGCATTGCAATTGTACATATTTTATATATGTACTCGCATTGCAATTGTACATATTTTATAGATGTACTCGCATTGCAATTGTACATATTTTATGGATGTACTCGCATTGCAATTGTACATATTTTATATATGTACTCACATTTAAATTGTACATATTTTATAGATGTACTCGCATTGCAATTGTACATATTTTATAGATGTACTCACATTGCAATTGTACATATTTTATAGATGTACTCGCATTGCAATTGTACATATTTTATAGATGTACTCGCATTGCAATTGTACATATTTTATAGATGTACTCACATTTAAATTGTACATATTTTATAGATGTACTTGCATTTCAATTGTACATATTTTATGGATGTACTTGCATTGCAATTGTACATATTTTATATATGTACTCACATTTAAATTGTACATATTTTATAGATGTACTTGCATTGCAATTGTACATATTTTATGGATGTACTCACATTGCAATTGTACATATTTTATATATGTACTCACATTTAAATTGTACATATTTTATAGATGTACTCGCATTGCAATTGTACATATTTTATAGATGTACTCGCATTGCAATTGTACATATTTTATATATGTACTCGCATTGCAATTGTACATATTTTATATATGTACTCACATTTAAATTGTACATATTTTATAGATGTACTTGCATTGCAATTGTACATATTTTATGGATGTACTCGCATTGCAATTGTACATATTTGATATATGTACTCGCATTTAAATTGTACATATTTTATAGATGTACTTGCATTGCAATTGTACATATTTTATAGATGTACTCGCATTGCAATTGTACATATTTTATATATGTACTCGCATTGCAATTGTACATATTTTATAGATGTACTCGCATTGCAATTGTACATATTTTATATATGTACTCACATTTAAATTGTACATATTTTATAGATGTACTTGCATTTCAATTGTACATATTTTATGGATGTACTCGCATTGCAATTGTACATATTTTATATATGTACTCACATTTAAATTGTACATATTTTATAGATGTACTTGCATTGCAATTGTACATATTTTATGGATGTACTCGCATTGCAATTGTACATATTTTATATATGTACTCACATTTAAATTGTACATATTTTATAGATGTACTCGCATTGCAATTGTACATATTTTATAGATGTACTCGCATTGCAATTGTACATATTTTATATATGTACTCGCATTGCAATTGTACATATTTTATATATGTACTCGCATTGCAATTGTACATATTTTATAGATGTACTTGCATTGCAATTGTACATATTTTATGGATATACTCGCATTGCAATTGTACATATTTTATATATGTACTCACATTTAAATTGTACATATTTTATAGATGTACTCGCATTGCAATTGTACATATTTTATAGATGTACTCACATTGCAATTGTACATATTTTATAGATGTACTCGCATTGCAATTGTACATATTTTATATATGTACTCGCATTGCAATTGTACATATTTTATAGATGTACTCACATTTAAATTGTACATATTTTATAGATGTACTCACATTTAAATTGTACATATTTTTTAGAGGTACGTACTCGGTTTGGAAAAACGTGCATAACGTGCAAAAATTGTGGTCTACGTTGGCACATTATGTGCGGACAAAGACAAATTGACCCAAATGCAATATCCTGTCCTGTAGCGCTGGTCAAAACCTTCATGTTTACTCTAGATACGGCTCGTATAAAATACTATTCAACAATGATAATATTATCGATGTCGAAAAGTATTTTCCTTACACTTTAGTAACAATGGCAACAATAATATTATTGTCCCAATTGTTGCATACTATGAACCACTATCTTGCATTTGACACTTCTGGTGTTTTGTGGTAAGGAAAGGGTTGCACCGGGCATCCATGGGCATGTTACAGCAAGGAGCGAAGATTTTCGTCAATGCAGCGATGTTATCCATTATGTAGTGTCACCCCGCTTCCCCCCTCTCCCGCACACCTTCATTTTCTTGTATTCACTTATGTAGTTTCCCTGAGAAAATACAATTTGCTTTGAGTAACACCATGTACAAAATGAACACATAGGGAGAAGCAATATTGCTCATCCTGTCGGGCCTGTACTATATTCTCACATGGGTACCACCATGAGGCCAATAACTCCATTGCTTTTCCATGTCCAACATGTCCCAAAACCACCAATGCGAAAATCCCAGCCATGGCCTCACCTCCCACTAAGTGGTTTCTAAAGTTGGCTGAGATGGGTTTGGCTGAGAAAGCTTTTGGGCCACCCTGCGAGTGGTTTCTAAAGAAGTTGTGTTGCTTAACAGCTTCGGTATCTCAAAGGACTGCACAAACTAAAATGGTTGAACAAAAACAAACCTTTTTGAGGTAGAAAGTTATACAACTTTTTGAATCGAATTTCGGTGCAGAAAGCTTTCAATGATTCAGGGTGTTTGTAAGTAGTCGTAAATAAGGCCATACGTACATTATATATTTCAGCCTCGTTTTGATGTTGAGGCGGTAGAGATAATCTGATTTGTTGATTTAGTAGGTGAGGGGGTGTGTCCACAAGTCACATGAATTATTTTGTTATTTTCATTTGACAGACAGAAAGGCCTGACTAACTTCATAAATTTCAACAAATTATGTGAACGTATTGTTCATTGAGTGTGGTTCATAGTTGATACTGTTATTAGTCCCTTACCGGTGTACACCGGAGGGGACTATAGGTTTGCATGCCGCCCCTCCGTCTGTCAGTCCGTCAGTCCGTCACGCAAAGAACAGTTTTCCGGACTTTTTTTCTAAACTCTTAATGGTAATGATTTCAAACTTGGTACATGGTTTCCTCATGAGAAGTTACAGATCAGGTTCAAACCTCACGACGTTTCGATCATTTTTGACAAAGTTATGGCACTTTGAACTTTGGGAATTCTGATAATTCTGATGATCCTTAACTCAGTGCCATTTTAAGTTTTAATTTCCTTTAAAAAAGATTTTCTCTGCAATAATAGGGCCGATTCAGATCAAATTTTCACCGTAGGGGGGACTCGGTCTGTAGAATATTTTAATGGTAATTATGACGTCACATGTCACGTGGTTCGGCCGCCATATTGCTTTTCGTGAAAACACGAAAACCCCTTTTTCTCTGCAACGGCTGAACAGATCGAGGCCAAACTTTGCAGGCAAAATCGCATACCCATGACGAACAAAAAAGTCAGCGAGCATGACGTCATGCGTCACATGGATTCAGAGGTATGACGTTTTTAAGCATGAACCTTTAAAACCGAGCCGCTCCCTCATTTTTGATCCAATTGAGGGGAAACTTCACAGATCTGTTCAGCATGTCAGTCTACTAAAATGTCCTTTGGGAATTTGCGATGGGGCACGTGGTTTGGCAGATATCGTTAATTAAACGAAAATATTTTTTAAATGGATATCTCTTGTTTATTCTAGAGTTCTCCTCAAGCCGCACCGCATGCCTTCAGCCTCGTCTGCGAACGTCAAAAGGCTGAGAATGATTTTTGAATCTGGGCATCCATCCGGACAGCGCGCGCTTTCGGGTGGGGCGGAGCCAAGCCGAGGAACATATATATACACATCGATCATTGATCGTGAACCGGAAAATATAATAAATTACTGATATTTAGCGACTCGAAAGGTTCTTTATCAACAACTTATTTTGTCGTGCTTCTGCTGACCTGTCTGCAAGGTGTATAAATCGAAGTCCCGAGTGCGAATCACAGGTGAGCCAGTCCTGAGGTAATTAGCGATTGGGAACGATTCAGAACCTGTGGGTAAATAACCCTTGGTAATTTCCCCAACAGTTTTCCGGACGACAGACTGCCGGTAGGGGACATGTATTGCAGCGCAATACTCAGAATGCTTGTTGTATAAGGTGTTGTTTTGAAGTTTTGTTTTGTCATCACATCCATTGCTGTTACTAGAACTTGTATGCAAAACTTTGCTAACAGATGACTTTATGTCACCTTTGGAATGTGAAAACATTTTAGAGTATTCAAAATATTTTAGGGTAAAAGAAAACATTTTAGGGTGAAAGATTTTGCACTTGTGAATTGAAGTAAAATTAAAACAAAGTTGTAATATAAATTTTAAAACAGCTGTAAATGGATTGTTACAGATTTGCATCAGGGTGGATTACAAACCTGGAGTTCTTGAATCCACTTCCCTGATGGTGATCCGATCCTGAAGCTTCCGGCTCCGCAGTTAACTTTGCGGTGTGATGGGTTGTTAACCACAGACCGCCGTCTGAGACATTTTATTTGGATGTGGTCTAGTGTCCACATTCCGCTTTATCTTCCCAGCAAATCAAACCCCCCAGATAGGGTACTGTGCCTCCGAACATGCAACTGATGCCAGGATATGGCCGAGCGTTGCTGTAGGTTACGCGTTGACTTCTGACTACTTGTAACGCATTGGCGAGGGTGAACTCGCCTGATACAGCAGGCTATGTCTAATCAATTGAAACAGACAGACAGTATGAAAGGGATTATAATTCAACAAGGCACATATTTACAAGTCAAACAAAGTCACACATGACAAGGTCTTATCTACGCACAGAAGCTCCTTTTGACCATCACCACAAATAACTTAGGCCACATTCATTCTGGGAAAAGAAGAATATTAAGTTTTTTTGAATAATACGTTTGCCATGGGTGCGACCCCACCTTTACTCGAACGTGAACCATCTGGCTGCACAAACTTTGAACCGTCGTAAGAACGTGAACCGTCGATTTCAAAAGGATGGCAGAAAGTGCCAAAAAGGCATAGTGGGACTTTCCTTAGGAGGTGAAGGTTGCTAAGCTGGAATCGAGATATCCAAAATCACAATGAACCAAAAACACTATTGTTGAAAAACGGTGCGGTTTTTGGTGACAGATAATGCAGCACTGAAATTTAAACACACACACACACACACACACACACACACACACACACACACACACACACACACACACACACACACACACACACACACACACACACACAGTGGCAGTCTTAAGACTACAATATAGTGGATGAGTATCCATGTGTTGATCAGCGGTTGTCCTGTTTCCCTCAAACGTCATCATCTTGTTTGGTGTGCTTCATGTGTAAACAAACATGCCGAATGAAGTGAAGAATGCTGTTGGTGGCCCCTCGCACAAAGGAATTCCAAAGACATCCATCACTTTTGTTTTCACATGTTCAATTTTAGAATAAGGTGGGGCAAGGCATTACCGTCTGATCCATCATGGTGGGAATTACAACGTCTGTAATCTGCAGTGTATGCCATTATATATGCTAAGGCCAAGCTTTAAAATTTTCAATTAGAGTTGTTCCGTCTGAGGTTAAGAAAGCCTTGGGTGTGTCCAACAAGATGGTGCAGAGGTAGCGCCTCCCTACAGGTGTGTAGTCGATGTTTGATTATCGACTCAATTGTAAACTGCCAGGTTGGTGCTTCACGGGCAGGGGTTGCAGGAGTTATCACCGGCACCCCTCAACCGAATTCCAAAATCCTACCCTGACTACTACTGGGAACGCAAAGGCAAACCACCCAGTGCAATCCTTTCCATGAGACTGCTTTGCCAGCACTGAACCTCCTTGGGAGAGTGAGGGAGGATGGATAGGATGGGTCTGTGTGCCCGCAGTTTTATGAGCATAATTATATCAGTTTCTTCAAATAAGACTCGCTCTTTGTGATGCAACCCAAGAGGAGTGAAGTCATTGAGGTTCAGTTTATGAAGGAGATGAAACGGAAGAATATCTTACTTTTTTTTTCACCCACATTCCATGCAATTAAGCTTCAGCCATCCTTATTAGGTGAACCCCAATCCACCACATTGAATTTGTGACTTCTAAAGGTGTGCAGGTATTTAATTTCTGTATTTTCTGCAAAAGAGGTTTTGCTGTATTTACATAGTCGTGTGTTTAGATTATTTCAGTGTATGTATGCATTGCTAACTACTGAAATTTAAATGTGTGATTTATTGTATTGTTTTCCTAAAATTGGTCTTCACAAAGTTTTGTATGTTACACAAAATGAACAAGCATTCTGAGTATTGCGCTGCAATATATGTCCCCTACCTGCAGTCTGTCGTCCGGAAAACTGTTGGGGAAATTCCCAAAGTTCAAAGTGCCATAACTTTGTCAAAAATGATCGAAACGTCGTGAAGTTCGAACTTGATCTGTAACTTATCATGAGGAAACCATGTACCAAGTTTGAAATCATTAGCATTAAGAGTTTAGAAAAGAGGTCCGGAAAACTGTTCTTTGAGTGACGGACGGACAGACAGACGGACAGACGGAGGGACGGAGTGCAAACCTATAGTACCCTGAATCTTGTGTCCCAAACAAATCCAAATGTGTCCCAAACCCATCCCTCTCTGTACCCAACATACCTAGTCGTACCCAGCTGCTCCTGGACTCCATGTCCTTTCCTCCTGACAAGGTGGAAAAGTTTCTGTCAACCCTCGACTCTGATTCTGCAACTGGACCTGATGGCATCAGCCCACGGGTCCTAAAATCCTGTTCTTCCGCTCTTTCACTCCCTCTCTCTGTTCTCTTCACCCTCTCTTTTGCTCAAGGTCAACTGCCATCTGCTTGGAAATCAGCCAACATCACTGCTTTGCACAAAAAAGGTGCAAAAACAGTTCCTAGCAACTACAGACCAATCAGCCTTCTCCCAATTATCAGCAAAGTCATGGAATCCATCATTGCTTCGGATATGAAATCTTTCCTCTTCTCCAATGGCTTGATCTCTGATCATCAATTTGGTTTCGGACCTGGTCACTCTACTCTGGACATGCTGCTTCTGCTGTCTCAACAATGGATGGAGGTCCTCAATGCCAAACAGGAAATTAGAGCTGTCTCCCTCGACATATCACATGCCTTCGATACGGTCTGGCACCCCGCTCTGCTCACCAAACTCTCCTCCTTTGGTATCCATGGAAATCTCCACGCATGGCTGGCGGACTTCCTCTCTAGTCGTAGTCAACGTGTGGCCCTGAATGGGTTTCTCTCATCTCCTCTTCCTGTTCAGGCTGGAGTTCCCCAAGGCAGTGTTCTGGGCCATGTGCTTTTTCGGGTCTTCATCAATGATCTCTCTGACTCTCTTGAAAATCCTCTCTATCTCTTTGCTGATGACTCCACTCTCTGCCGCTCCATTCCTCATCCCTCAGATCGGCAGTCTGCAGCCTCCTCACTCTCTGCAGACCTGGACAAAATCACAGACTGGGCAAGCAAGTGGAACATGTCTTTCAATCCTGACAAATCTCACACTCTTACGATGTCTCTCTGAAAAGACCGACTGGACAACCCTCCCATCTACTTTCTGAATAATCCTCTCCAAGAAGTTCTGTCACTCAAGCTTTTGGGTCTCACTATCTGCCATGATCTTTCCTGGGAAAACCACATTTCCAAGCTGGCCTCCAAAGCCAGTCGCCGACTGGGCATCCTCCGTCATGCGAAGTCCTTCCTTAGCACACCTGAGCTCCTCACCACATACAAGGCTTTCATCCGCAGCTCAATGGAGTACTGCTCTCCCCTCTGGGCTGGTGCTCCTGCCTCACACCTAGCTCGTCTTCACGCTGTTGAAACCAAAGCGTTCAGAATCATTGGAATCTCCCGCGATGACGCTATCTCCGAGGGCCTTTCACTTAATCACCGCAGACAGGTTGGTGGTCTTTCCGTCTTCTACCGACTCCTCTCCGGCCTTGCTCCCCCAGCTCTCTCTGAGCTCTGTCCCCCAAATATTCCTGCAGGTCACACAAGATCTGCCTGCAACCCTCTTATGGTTAAACTGCCAAAATCAAGACTCTCTGCTCACCTTCACTCCTTCATTCCTCTTTTCTCCCGCCTCTGGAACAAACTCCCTCACTCTCTTCAATCCCACTCCTCCCTCCAGGTCTTTAAAACGGCTGTTCACCACCATCTCTTATCTTCCCCAATCCAAAACCTTGATGTTTTCTACCCCCGCTAATTTCACCCCAAATCCACTTTTTTGAGGTGACTTTTGACTTCTTTCCTGGAAGTCCTTGGTGTCCTTGCGTTTTATACCTATCCTGCCTCCCCCCAGGCCCTCTCCCTCCAAAAACATCTCCCGATGTCCCTGCTCTCAAATGTTGTGTTTGTGTGCTTCTTCCCCTTCTCTCCCCATCTTGTCGACCGCTCCCCTTTTTATATACTTTGTTTGCTTGTTTGTTTGATTTGTTTGTTTGATAAATGCTAGCTCTTTCACGAGCCTCGACTCTGTATTAAAAAAAAAAAAAAAAAAAACCCCTCCCGTGTACACCGGTAGGGGACTAATAACGAACAACTGGCCACAAATATTTAAATGTGAGTAAGCAGTGATGCAGTCACACATGCTTATTCAAAAAAAATATTCTCAGCAGTTTTATGTTTCCTTGAGATTGCTAAGATCTGTTACCTATTGTGTGTGCTTTCGGTTTTGTTTGGATTCTGATCTTTCTTGCAAGAAAGAGCAATCAGAGATTGCAAACCCTCGCCAGGACGTATTTTCAGTGGTTTTTAAAGCTTTTGTGTTAAAACAAATATGGCGGCCGAACCACGTGACAGATGACATCATCATTATTTATTTTTTTCTCCACCAATTTATTCCTAGATTATGCTCAAGAAATTTAATCTTGATCGGATGAAGTTTTGTACTTATCGAATTATGACGTCATAATGGAGGCACCTATGACATCATCATTAACATATTTTATTCCCCATGGAGAGTTCTTTGCAATGAGCCATGTCTCAATTTTTCTATTCAGCGCTTTCGGAGATATAGAGGTGTAAAGTTTTTCGTTTTTTCCAAGATGGCGGCTGAACCACGTGACATATGACGTCATAAGTATCATTAAAAATTAAACAGGTGGAGTTGCACCTATGGTGAAAATTTCCTGTTAATCGGACAAACGGTTGCAGAGAAAATCATATTTATTCTGTGCGGACAAACAAACAGACAGACAGACAGACAGACAAACGGACTCCAATGCAATACCTTCTCCTCAGGCGGGGGTAATAGGGAAGAACTGGCCACAAATATTTAAATGTGAGTAAGCAGTGATGCAGTCACACATGCTTATTCAAAAAAAAAAAAATTCACACCAGTTTTATGTTTCCTTGCGATTGCTAAGATCTGTTACCTATTGCGTGCGTTTTCGCTTTTGTTTGGTTTCACCTTGTTTTACGGAGGAGAGGGGGTTTTACGGAGTTCCTACCTTGTGACCCATTTTGTATGCAGGATGTGGATGTAGGTTAGGGCAGAAATTTTTAAATTGTTCATGGTGCCGGCAATAGCTCACCTACTCTTCGCGTATGACACCCTAAGATCTTTAATGTCCACCAACGAATGCTGGCAAGATGGACACCCGTTTAATGTCCATTCAAAGGACGGCACACACATTGATGAATCGCCCTGCCTGTGAAACACTGGGATGACAGTTTATAGCTGTGTCTGGATTCGGACCCATGCTAGACAACTTTATAAGCGAATGTGTGTACCTCTCGGCCATCCTGTCAGCCCATAACCTGTAGCTGAGTAATGCGTTCAAAGAAACTAAGACATGTACACTCAAATATATTAAAGATATGTCCATAAATGTTGGTTCCATTATACACCATCCATATCTATGAAGCAGGTCTTGGATATTCAGACAGACGCACTCTATGGTAAAGCAAGCTGAAATCTTCTTCGTTGATGCTGAATAATTTACATTCCTCCAAAGTTAGAGCGATTCATTCGAACTTTGAACCAATCACAGTTCATGTGATTTACTGCTGTGAGCATGGTATTCATTAAATGATTCAGATTATTTATGGTTTTTATTTCTTGTTCATGGTTGTTCTGTAATTGTTAATTCTGTTATACATTTGTTAAGCTTAATTTGCCAATTTACCATCTCACAACCTCATCGTTATTTCTCTAAAACAGCTGTAGCTTGACTTTATGTGTCTTATTCCCTGTAGTTTGCACATATATACACCACCCTAATTCAAACTTGCTTTTTATATCATTTTGGCGTTTTAATTGTTGAAGAGTTTAACAGAGAGTAAGACCAGAGTTCAACGCACTGACAGTAGAAGATGAAAGAAAGAATGTTGGGGGGAGAGAGGATGGGATAGATATAGGCAGATAGATAGAGGGCGAGGGTAATGGGGATGGGCGAAGGTGGGAAGGGGGACGAGGGCTACACAGACAGACAGACAGACAGACAGACGGAGTGAATGAATGAGAATGAAGGAAGAAACCCTAACCCTAACCCTAGCAACCCTAATCCTAACCTTAACCCTAACAACCCTAATCCTAACCCTAACCTTAACCCTAACCCTAATCCTAACAACCCTAACCCTAACAACCCTAATCCTAACAACCCTAATCCTAACAACCCTAATCCTAATCCTAACCCGAAACTTAACCCTAACCCTAACCCTAACCTTAACAACCTTAACCCTAACAACCCTAATCCTAACCTTAACCCTAACCCTAACAACAACTCAACAGCAAAATTTATCTGAAACAAAGGACAATGATGCAGAGGGATATGTGAATATATGGAATAAGCAAGACAAACAGCGTTATTGTGGATAGAGGAAACAGCAGCTGAGCAGGAGAGAAAAATAAAGTAGAAATGAGGGACAGCAACAATAATTTCGATAATTGGACAATAATTTAGTATCTCTCACAGTAGAGCAGGAAGCCTGGTGTTGGCTTAACAAAACGGTTAAGGTGACTGGCTTGAGATCTTCAGGTCTTCACTCTTGGGTTTGAGCTCCGCTTGGGCCATTAAATAACGCCGGGCGGGTTGATTCAGCCTGCCATCCTTCCGAGGTCGGTAAAATGGGCACCAGCTTACTGGAAATGGGACACTGCATCAGCGGCACAGCTGCGCTCCCAGTAATGATCCAACCAGCAGTCACAGGCTGCATACAAAATGATGATTATGGGCGTGTGCCCCAAATGTTTTTTGGCATGCCCCAAATTTATTTTTGCCCCTTCGATTTTTTTTCTTTTTTTTTAAATACTGAATCGAGGCTCGTGAAAGAGCTGACAACCACGAGGGAAAGACAGTACAGGGGGACCACGAGGGAAAGACAGTACAGGGGGAAACATTCATTAAAACACATTCAACAAAAAGACATCCAGGAACACAGCACAGGGGGACCGCGAGGGAAAGACAGCACAGGGGGACCACGAGGGAAAGACAGTACAGGGGGAAACATTCATTAAAACACATTCAACAAAAAGACATCGAGGAACACAGTACAGGGGGACCACGAGGGAAAGACAGTACAGGGGGAAACATTCATTAAAACACATTCAACAAAAAAACATCCAGGAGCACAGCACAGGGGGACCACGAGGGAAAGACAGTACAGGGGGAAATTCATTAAAGCACATTCAACAAAAAGACATCCAGGAACACAGTACAAGGGGACCGCGAGGGAAAGACAGTACAGGGGGAAACATTCATTAAAACACATTCAACAAAAAGACATCCAGGAACACAGCACAGGGGGACCACGAGGGAAAGACAGTACAGGGGGAAACATTCATTAAAACACACTCAACAAAAAAACATCCAGGAACACAGCACAGGTCACTTTCGGTCACTTTGATAGGTCACTTTATAACGATTGGTCTCTTTTTCGACACTATGCCACTGTGCTAAATGTTTTATTGGGGTGGAAGGGTTGGTGGGGTCTGAAGTTTGAAGAGGTCTGGGTCCCAAATATATTTTTGGAAGCTAGCGACGCCTTTGCAGTAGTTTATCTTATTTTGACCAAAAAAAATAAAAAACAGTGACAATGACAAATCACACAACAATGGCGATGTAGGCCAAGGATGAATGCTGCAGCACGTTTTAATAACACCATACCATCTTGTTAAAGTTGACCTTTTCTTCACACTCGGCCTAACCTGTTCTGGTTGTTTTTCCACATTATTACTGAATGCACAGAGATTGTTTTGCTTTGCATACTCTGAATACCAAGCAATGTTAAAATGTTAGATTCTTCATTCTTTGGCTTCAAGTTTTTATCATTCTTGAATTTCACACATGTAAATGCTTTGTCATGTAATCTGGACAGTATAACTAACACATTATAAAAAGACTTCCAAGCCCACAGTAAGTTCTTTGGATGGCCACTCCAAGTGGAGAAACAGATGAGATTACAGAGAACTAACTCTCTTGCTATTAGTGGACTGTGAGGTGGAGTTGCAGTGGGTAGAACTATTTTTGGAATTTATTTGGTTGTTTGGTTTTATCTTTGCTCTTTAGCGAGTAAACATTTCTTTCTAAAAATGAGAATTCTCCGTGTGTTTGTGTGTGTTTCACCAGGCATTGAATTGCAGTCTTGTGGAAGGTAAGTGATGATGTGTCAAAGAATTCATGGTCAAAGGACATTGTTTTTTTGAATAGTCACACATTGGGGTTTTGGCCTACTGGTTCAGCTCATTTCTTTAACCACCAAAGGTGGACGGAGGTTGTTTTCACCCCTGTTTGGCTGTCTGTCTGTCTGTTTGTGAGCGGAACGTCGAAAAAGTTATCGACGGATTCAGACTAAACTTGGCGGACAGGTTGGGTCTGTGACGAGGACGAATTCATTACATTTTGGTGAAGATCCAGATCCGGATACTAGAAATTTAAAAGCGATTCTTCAGCATTGAGAGATAGGGCCAACGACGATACATAGCATGACATTTCAAAAAAGTCGTGCACGGGTTATAACAAATCTGGGTGGATGAGTTGGGTCGGTGACGACAACAGGCCGATTAGATTTTGGTTCATGTCCGAATGCAGATCCGGCCTATCAGTTGAATCCAAAGCATAACCTGTTCAGCCTGGCGGAGGTATGCGCTCTACATAGTACCCATTCTCATTAACACGATGCATTTAAGCAGCTGAAATGTCTGTGTGGTCAATAGAGAATGCAGGTTTCCAGTGGCGGTCAGCCCTGATTAACTAGCTAAGGAGGCTGAACTGACTTGACTGTTTCGGAAGGGAACATCTCATTTTTGGGGTTAAGCCACCCTCGGCGGGGCTTTGACGATTGCTGTCAACACATCGAGTGTATGAGTAATGGGAGAGGTCCAATTTGGAGAACTTGTGAAAGCGTTGGCACAGCCTCACGACACTATACTGTTTTAAGAAGTAACATCATTGGGAATGCTTTTTCTTTTTGCATCAAATGTAAATGCAGTTCCTTCAACCTTTGATTGAGGGAAATGGGGCCCTAATGTGTAATTGATAATACTGTACTATCAAAAAACAAGAAAGCAATCAATCATTTCAGTTATTTTTTCCAGATTTATTTTTAAGAATGCACAATTGTTTAGCAATGTTTACAGGAATGTTCAAATTGTGTCGTGAGTTATTAAAGATACATATTATTGATTGCATCATATTTGACCACGAAAGGTTGCTTTTTCAGGGATATACTGGGTTACATTTCACCACTCGGTATCAAATAGATCATCAATAGCCTGTTGTTATAGATTGAGTGGTTGAGAGAAATCCAATTAGGGGGGTAGGAGCTTGCAATATTATGAGACCGCTCACTTCCTGGCAGCTGTGGTGTGAATTGCAAAACGTGGAACCTGCCTCGTGCACACCATGTGCCATGGCTGAGGAAGTTGTTTTGGCTCTGACGGCACAGTAGCTTATGACGATGATGAAGCCGATTATAAAGGGCCATCCATTTTTCAGATGAACTATTCGTTGCACATAAACGAAAAGGACCCCTGCCATTTGTATGAACTTAGGATGAGCGACAGAAACCGGCTGGGTTTATTTGGGAAGATTGAAGTGTGATGCTATTGTAATGGCTGCAATGGGAGGCATTTTATTTCAGTTCAGTGTGTTTGGAATGTGCAAGAAAGCCTGCAACTGAGGATTTGGGGCAGGAATAGAGTCTGGAAGCCACCGTGCAGACTGGATTACCGAGCTTCAATGTAGGCAATCTGAATTTGCCTGTTGGAGGAGCTTGTATACAGTCGTGGCCAAAAATATTGGCACCCCTGCACTTTTTTCAAATAATGCACCGTTTTTCAGAAAATTGTTGAAATTAAAAAATATTTTCATATCCACATACGTATTTCTTTGGTTTGCAGTGGAACAAAACAAAAAAAGGTGAAAAAAATACTAAATCTTAGCTTATTCCATACAGAAATCCTAAAATGGCCTGGACAATAGTACTTGCACCTTTAAAAAGTTGTTAGAAATAATTAGATTTTAAGCAGGTGATTCTCCTTCACTTTGGAATTTAACTCACCTGTGGTGAGCTGCAGGGCCGGTATTCGTAAAGCTACTTAAGTCAAAGTGGGGCCACTAAGTACCATCTTAACTTAAGCGGACCGAACAAGTGGAATTCAATATGATACTTATCTCATGGAACTCCCTTAAATCGGCCCCTAAATTTAAGACACCTCCGAGACAGTTAGTCCGGCAGCTAAGCTAAATATAGCATAACAATTGTGCATTTTGTGAGGAAAGCACCAAATTTGGCACACTAGTAGACTATCATATTATGAAAAGATCTGGATATTGGGCCATCTCAGATTCAGAGAATAGATTTTTGCAAGATTTGCAGATTTTGCAGATTTGCAAGCTGAGATTGCAACGCCAGGGACGGCCAACTCCTTCCTGCGAGCTGCCCACGTCACCCGCACAAGAAGAGCTCATCAAATCACTGCAGCGGCACTGCACATCCTGCAACACCGTGCGTATGAATGCCACTGTATGACATATGCTGATGATGCAGAAGATCTGCCTGAGTTCGAAGACTGGTGTCACCAGAGAGGAGAAGACATTCCCAACTTTCAGTACTGGGCAACTGTGCTGGATCTAGAGATGTAAGTACTGGATCTAGAGATGTTAGTACTGGTCTACGTGCGTTCTCTGCGGCAGGCTTCATTCACGATGTACCTTGATGCCCTGACGGAACTGGTCCCATGGTTCCATGCCTTAGACCACACACACTATGCCAGGTGGGTCCCTGTTCACCTGAGGGACATGGTTGCATTCCCAATGAAGCACCCAGATGTAGCCAGATAATTCAGGGCTGGCAACTTCACTGTACAGAAGATGAAGAAGGTGTTCTCTTCGATCCCAATCGAATCGAAATCTTGCAAAAATCAAATCTCTGAATCTGAGATGGCCCAATATCCAGATCTTTTCATAATATGATCGTCTACTAGTGTGCCAAATTTGGTGCTTTCCTCACAAAATGCACAATTGTTATGCTAAGTTGTCCCACTAAGTCTTAACTTTAGGGTGGGTGGTTATTAGATTGAATATTCTGTCATTTGGTTCAGTTCGCTCAAGGGATATGGCAGCTCTGATGTTAGCAGTGCAGTTTCATATAGACCGAAGGCGGGCAATGCGTCGTGAACGTGTTTTTCGTGACAGAGTTCACCCATTGGAAATTTACAATGACCTTCAGCTTTATCAAAGGTATCGTTTGGATCGACAGACAATACTGGATCTTGCTGATATTATTCGCATTGACCTCGAACCAAGGACATATCGTAACCACGCTCTTCCAACTGAACTGAAACTACTCGCAGCCTTACGTTTTTATTCTACCGGATCATTCCAACAGGTGACAGGAGATACAGTTCATATATCTCAACCAAGCTTATGCCATATCATTTCATAGGTAAACAATGCACTGCTTCCATTGATGGGGAGAGCTGTGAAATTTCCATCCCCGGCAAATATACAGGATATAGTCGCAGATTTTTACGATATTGCTAATTTCCCAGGAGTGACGGGTGTCATTGATGGAACTCAGTATGGATCCTGGGTCCAACACAACATAAACGGCAATGAAATGTGACATCGAGCCTTGGAAACCACTTGAGACAATCTTCATAACTTTATGCGGGGCACTCAGCTAAGCAGGGTACTTAAGAGTGTTTATGAATTTCAAGATAACAACCCCACTCAGCAAAGTGGGGTACTTGGCAGTTAAGTAGTCTTAAATTAAGAAGTTATATGAATACCGGCCCAGGTGCCTACAATATAAAAATCACTCATTCAACCAGTTTGAATAGAGAAAAGTAGTCATTCTGCTGTTTTTTGTCACTGTGTGTACCACAATGAGAATGGAGAAAAGAAAGAAAACCAGAGAATTATCTGAGGAGGTCAGACACAAGATTGTAGCCAAGCATGGACAATCTCAAGGCTACATGTCCATCTCCAGAGACCTTGATGTTCCTGTGTCCACCATATGCAATGTTATCAGGAAGTTTAATGCCCATGACACTGTACCAAACCTCCCTGGATGTGGCCGCAAGATAAAACTTGATCGAAGATTGCAGCGAAGGATTGTTCGAATGGTGGACAAAGCACCTCGATCAACTGTCAAACAGATTCAAGATGACCTTCAGACACAAGGCACGACAGTTTGAACTCGCACCATCCGTCGCCAACTCGATGAAAGGGGGTTCTATGGTAGGAGCCCCAGGAGTACCCCCACTGCTGAGAAAGACATAATAAATCCCGACTGGAGTTTGCCAAAACACACCTGAACAAACTAAAATCCTTCTGTGGAGAATGTCCTATGGACAGATGAGACCAAATTAGATATTTTGCCGTAAAGCACATCATGTCTATGTTTACAGAAAACAAAATGAAGATTTAAAAGAATAGAACACCTTCCCTACAGTCAAACATGGAGGAGGTTCAGTGAAGTTTGGGGTTGTTGTGCTGCCTCTGGCACTGGGTACCTTCAATGTGTGCATGGCATCATGAAATCAGGAGATTACCAAGGCATTTTGGAGCGCAATGTTCAACCTTGTGTCAGGAAACTGTGTCTCCGTCGAAGGTCATGGTCTTGGAGCAGGACAATGACCCCAAACACACTTGAAAAAGCATTCAGCAATGCTTCAAGAGAAAACGCTGGATTGTTCTGAAGTGGCCAGCAATGAGTTCAGATCTAAATCCTATTGAACACCTGTGGGGAGATCTGAAAACAGCAGTTGGGAGAAGGCACACTTCAAAACTAGGAGAACTGGAGCAGTTTGTACAAGAAGAGTGGACCAAACGGCCAGTAGAGAGGTGTAGGAAGCTCATTCGTGGCTATAGGAAGCGCTTAACTGCAGTTATTTTGTCCAAAGGCTGTGCTACCAAATATTAAGTCTTGGGTATCAATAATTTTGTGAATGCTATTTCTTTTTATTTTCTGATTTAAAAGGATATATTAAGTTCTGAATCAAAAACAAAGGTTCTGTAATATTAACAGTGAAATTAAGAATTGTGGAGACCAAATACTTTCGTCAATTTCAACTGAATCTTTCAGAAAATTGTGAGTTATTTGAAAATAAGTGCAAGGGTGCCAATATTTTTGGCCACAACTGTGTGTGTATATGTATGTGTAATGTATGTGGAATGTGGATAATCCTGGGACCACCTGGTATAAAATAGGCTATATTGATTTTCCAATTTCAGCTTTGGTCTCCAGCATTTTCCGGTTTGGACTCCCACCTAACGTTATTGCCCCGGGTACCACAAAAACGGCTGCACCGATCACAACGATACACCTCCATGCCCGTGGGATTCCCACGGGTGACCCCACTAGTTGTAATAATTGCTCAAATTGCGAGCCACTGACATGGATACATATGTCAATTGTTTTTGTAGGTTTTTGGAACGTTTCTTAACATTGATGCATCACTTTTAGCATATTCATTTCCTTTCATTCTTTAGAACTTCAATCGCAAGTCGTCTTCCTGATTTCAGGTGTCCCCAAAGAAAAAGGTCAAGTGGTGTTAAAATCTGGAACACGTGGGAGCCATTCTATACCTCATAGGCATCATGCACACACATATATATATATATATTATATATTATTTATATATATATATATATATATATATATATATACACACATACTTGTGTGGATCAGCTCACGACGCGCTCCTCACCACACGTAGCTACAGAAGCACAGGCTTGTTTTAACCGAGAATAATGACTGACTTGCTGTGTTGCCATGATTCACACCAATCATAATACAAACATTTATTTTGACATATTTATCTGTAATATTGGTGATGTTACATTTTCATAGCAATTTAAGTTGAATAACTTTTTTTTGTCAAACAATTCTAAAACACCCCTTAGGACATACGCATGGGTGGAGTGGGTACAGACCTGACGTTTGGTACGATTTCACAGAAGTTTGAGGGAGTAGTTCAGTTACATGATATGACATGTCAGACAATGCATAGATATCAGAGAATGCGCTGGCACTCTCTATGTAGGGATAGCGCGGAAAATAAATGTCAGTCCCAACCGCTATATACAAAACTAAAGTTGGAGCGTTTTCTCTAAAAAAAAAAAAGAAGTCGCTTAGACTACATTTGAGAGGCTACCTGGTCTGTTCAGATGATTGTCTAAGCAGGGACCACTTTTCAGGACTCCAGACCATGTCAAAAACAAGAAATAAAAAAATAAAAGGAAAAAACCGACATCAGTCCAAACTGGGAAATCATCTCGTTCATCATAATCATAATAATCATCTCCAGATGGCGTATTTCCAAGCTGCCTCTCTCATTGGCAATTGCTCTAGTACCCTCCGACAGCGTTTTACTTGGTGCAGCATCCTTTCCTATTATGATTGTAATAGCTTGAAAGGATTCCACAAAAATTAGGCATAACTGTATTCCTTTGTAAAGGAAGGGAACATCGGGGTGGGTGGAACGACCATTGTCAATCAGCCTGATGGGGTGGGGCCGCTAGACACTTGCCCTAGGGCCAATCAGACCGACATGGGTGTGGTTAACATTGGAATATTTATGAAGTA
This sequence comes from Myxine glutinosa, assembly GCF_964187855.1. NCBI lineage: Eukaryota > Metazoa > Chordata > Myxini > Myxiniformes > Myxinidae > Myxine > Myxine glutinosa. The sequence continues at coordinate 47,708,227 of NC_136266.1, read as the reverse complement.
CATGTTGTTTAGAATGTTAGATTAAAGTATTACAGTACCATTACAATATTTTACCACTACAGTATAGTATTATATATATATATATAGTATTATATATATATATATACATATATATATATATATATATATATATATATATATATACATATATATATATATATATATATATATACATATATATATATATATATATATATATATATATATATATATATATATATATATATATATATATATATATATATATATATATATATATATATATATATATATATATATATATATATAGTATTACAGTACCATTACAAATGTTGAGTTGGATCTTGGAGATGGCGTGAAGCTGGAAGGTGTGAAAACATTTTGCTACCTAGGAGACATGCTGAATGGAGAAGGTGGATCAGACTCGGCAACGGTTGCTGGAGTGAGATGTGCATGGAAGACGTTTCGGGAACTGAGTGGTGTGCTGACGAGGAGGAGAGTGTCGTTGAAGCTGAAGGGAAAGGTGTATGCTGCATGTGTGAGAAGTGTTATGATTTATGGGAGCGAGACATGGGCAATGAATGGAGCAGCAACGAAGGCCGGAAAGGGTGGAAATGCGATTGGTTCGGTGGATGTGTGGAGTATCGTTGAGAGAGAGGAAGACAAATGATGAATTGCGAAAGATGATGGGAATAGAGCCTGTGATGGATGCTGTGAAGAGAAACAGGTGCTGTGTAAATCAGTAGTAGAATATATATATATATATATATATATATATATATATATATATATATATATATAATTATATATATATATATATATATACATATATATTGTTGCGGTTTTGAGAACCCACACTTGTAAATATGACATTAAAGGGTTAAAGGTTGCACCCCATAGTTAGGCCACCATAGGACTTCAGTTATTTCATTAGCTGTGTTTAGATAAGGCCGTGTTTCCAATAGTTTAATCTGCGTTGTGTCAATCAAATAAGGAGTAGGGCCCCATTCGTCCATTTTGAAAGCCTCCCTCTCCAAGCGACGCCATTACACGCACTCCAGTCTGCCCCATGGCCCTCCCAAGTTGTTACGCGCCTCGGCCAGCAGCAGCAGCCTTAGCTGCTCGCAACCTCGCTGGGCTTCCGCTCAAACGCCGCCATAAGCCACGAGGTGAGGCCCGAGAAAGGGGGCGGAATGCCAGGAAGAAGGTGTGGCCATGTCAACCCACCATCAGGGCGTGGCCGGTAAGCAAGCACCAGCCAACCAGGGCTGCAGTAAGATCGCCTGACAGGCGTGGCTTTTGAGCTCGCGGAGCGATCGCTGCTTGACTTATAAAAGAGCGAACGCAAAGCCCTTTCACATGACTTATGTGAGAGAGCGCATTGAGAAGAACTTACCAGGGGACTAATGCGCTTGATTGGTTGTGACAGGACTGCGCGTAGAGGACTGTCGTGATTGCAAGACAACTGGTTGGGAGAGCGCTCATAAGGGAGGACTGTGAGGACTACAAGCAAGCGCGCTGATTAAGAGGACATTGGAGAGGGGGCGTTTGGCGTGAATAGTACGCATATTACGTACGCAGGACACCAGCCTTGCCCCCGCTATATAAATTGTCCGTTCGCGTTCCACTATACCCGAAGCTGCCTGCCGGGTTTCGTCCGTTGGACCGGAGCCTGGATCGGAGCCTGGACCGGAGCCTGGACCGGAGCCTGGATCGGAGCCTGGATCGGAGCCTGGACCTGAGCCGGGCTGGGGCCTGGACGCGTTGGTGACCATCTACCATCTACAATCCCCGTGTGAGTGTCTGAGACGGGTCCGTTTATCCTGGGGTATTAAGAATAAGACTGTTTAAGGCTGCCCTGTGTGCTTCTTATTCCTCTTCCTATCCTGTACATTTCTTTTGTTTCCTCTTCTTCTTTCTTTGTACATAATTAATAAACCAATCTTTGTGCTTCCTATTTTCTGGGTTTCCTCTTATTCGATTGCATCCGTCTTTTCTCTCATTGGGTAAACGTGGCACGATCGGAACCGCCATAATCGGGTTTAGTCCCTGTTAACGGCCAGAATCGCGGCTCGCTTCGCTCGGCGTGTCCACTAACGCCGTGGTTCGGGCGGGAGTTATTTCCCTGCTTCATGGTCGGTGTTAGTAATTAGGTATTCGGACTAAATTGACCAATAACCCTACCTAATACCGACCGGAAGGAGCGTATAACTTCCAGGACTCGGGTCGGCCAGATAACAAGACAAGGGGATTAACCCCCCCTTGATAAGGGGAGAGCCTACGTCTGAGATCCGCAACAATTATTGGTAGTCAGGAGTGGGGATTTGGAACCTGGGACTAAATTATTAGACCAAATTTTGGACACCAATTTTGCATATTGGCCGCAACAATTGGTGTCGGGGAGTGGGATTTGGACCCGAACAAATTTTTTTTTTTTTTTGGATAAATTTGGTCAAAATTACGAGCGGCCGAAAGTTTAGTTAACACCTAAATTTTGAATCGTGCCATGGATAGCCAAGGCGATCGGATGCCGGTGGGGGTAAATGAGGAGGTAGAAGAGGAATTAGAGACAACCCAGGACCCCCGGGAAGAAGTGGAACAATTGGGGGAGATGGAGGAGGAAAGGAATGAGGGTGCGGCAGTGGGGGTTGCAGGGGCACAAAATGGCGGCGCCTCGCACATGGCGACGAGGGCCGCGCCCGCTGCGCAGACGGGAGGGATGAATATGCAGGACCTCATTGCGCAGCTGCAGGCAGCCATACAAATGGGGTTGGGAAACCAAATTGAGGGATGGAAAAATTATATGGGCAACCAAATTGGGGGATTGAGTAAGGAGATGGAAAAGAACAGGGAGCAATTGGAAAACCAAATTGGGGGATTGAAAATTGAGATGGATGCACAAACTAACCAAATGAAGGATGGGTTAAGTAATTTGGAAAATAGAATGGGGGAGCAATTGGGAAGTCAAATTGGGGGGTTAGACGTCAAATTGGGGGGGATTAGAGAGCAAATTAGGGGGTCAATTGAAGGACATGGGTGGCCAAGCCAGAGAAATGAATGAGGGGATAACGGGATTGGAAAACAGGATGGCCACCCGAGAGAATCAAATGAAAGGCATGAAGGACGAGTTAACGGGGTTTGGAAACAGAGTGGGTGGCCAGATAGAGCAGATGGGAAAAGACATAGACCACAGGTCAAGCGGGAAAGGCACACGGGTATGCGACGGGGTAGCGTGACTTGAGAAGCGCGGGGAAAGCGAGGCTGAGCAAGGCATGGTCACGTTTTACCGGGTTGGAAATCGCGATCCGGGGGATAAAAAAGCCGACGACCGCCGAATTAGAGAATTTTATTTTATTAGCACCAGCGGTCGTCGAGCTTAACAAGGAAAAAGAGAATGAAATAATTATAGTCGCAATGGAAATTGGAGAGACGGCAGAGATAGGAATTAAATCGGAGAAAGTGATGGAATGCGCGCAAAGTTTAGATTCTCATCGTGATGTCGTGCTGCATAACCAAATGGAAACTTTGCAGGTGGTGGAGGAGCGAAGAAGAGGAAGCGCCAAGGTGAGTAGGGTGGTGTATGGCGCGAAGAGGTTTGGCGCGAAAGTGTTTGGCGCGAAAGGATTTTTCGCGCGCTTGGGATCCAGTTGTCACCCGGGCGCTCGTAGAAGGTCCGTGGTGCGCGGTGTGAAAGTGAATGGCGTGCGTGAGCGAACGGCGCCAGAGCGCGAGTATGTTACCGAGTGCGAGAGTGAATGCACATCGGAGTGTATGTGTGATGAATGCGGTACAGAGTGTGCGTTGTAAGAGTGTAGAATGGAGTGCGATACAGAGAGTGAGATGGATGAGGAGCGTGTGCGGGGATGCACACCGGAGCGTGTGATTGGGTGTGCGACAGGGGATTGCTCACCCGTGGGTAGGTGTGTGCTGAGTGGGTGGATGCAAGAGTGCACACCCGGGGTGGTTATGCAGTACGTAACGGGGAAGAGTGCACGGGAGGAGTGCGTGGAAGAAAGGTGTGTAACGGAGTGTGCAAGTGGAATGAGTGCACGAGAGTGTGTAGTAACGGAGTGTATGGGATTTGTGAATATGGGAAGAGTCGCGTGTGGATGTGAAAATGCGATTCGAGCATCGACACTGACCGGGGCAGCGGTTAGGCCGACGTATAGCCGACGCGAGCTCTCGAGGCATAGTGTTCTTTGTGTGCTGCGGGGGCCGGCGGGGATCGTTGCCGCGTCGCTCTTGCAAGGAGCGCCGTGCACGATTCGGGCCGGGTCCCGCCCTGTATAGTCGGTGCCGTGCCGTAGCGGCCACCAGCACGATTCCGGGGGAGAAAGGCCAGGTCGGACGTTCGCCCCCTGGCGGTGCTCCGACCGGGGGAGGTTGGGTCATCGGGCTGGAGACCGCGAGGCCCCGCGCCGGGATGGCGCCTGGAACCTCGGGCCAAGTATGCCCTCCTCCCCAGAATCGTAAATGCCGGACGGACCCAACCTACAGGAGACTGACCTTCTGCACGCATTGCTTGGCTTTTCGAAGCCGAGCTGTTATGAAAATGTATTCGCACCGAGAGGCTCAAGTACAGTGGACTAGGAGTAGTAGTAATGGCGATAGTGATGGAGAGGGATGGTAGCTCTACCATCCCTCACATCCCTTGGGGCAGAGGAGCTATAGTTTTATGGGGTTTGGCGGTGAGAACTAGCCAGGGCGGGTTAGGATAATGGCTAGGAACCTAGAGATGACCATAGGTGACCGAGATTTAAGTAGTGACATTGTACAAGTAGTGGGGACGTAGAGTAGAGTAGTTGGATGATAATGACGTGGGATGTGCAGTAGTAATAAGGGATGACAGGGGAAGCACCAGTATTCGGGGAAATAGTTAGATTAAATGATGCTGTGTGTATGAGCTGTTTAGGATGAAATGAGGAATTGGAATGAGAGTCTTGCTGGTGAGCATGTTGAAATGAGGAATTGAGCGTGGGAAAATCTGAGCAAATGAGGCAATGGTTTGGAAAATTGTATGAATGGAGTATTGAGGATGTGTGTCATTAAGTTGAGTTCATTGGCTTGTATGAGGTGCAAGTGAATAAATGGTCTGGAGTAAATGGTGTGTGGGCTGAGTGGAGTGGAGTGCATGGTGCGAAGGAGTGAGTGGGGGAAGGATGGACCCCTTCACGAATACCCGGGGAGGGTAGCTTAAAAGTAGGTAGAGGGAGTCGGTAAATTGGTTGGATATTGACATCTGTGGTGCATGTAGTAGTAAAGAAGTGCTTAGAGGGGTGCTTTAGTGTGTGGAATGGCTGGGCGTGTGGCTTAATTAGTACGTATGGTTGGTTGAGCACTCCGCCACTGGTAGTCTGTCAGCCAGGTGAGGCCGCAGGTAGGCTCTGGGAGCCAGGTAGTGTTGTGTAGAGTTCAGCGGGGCCCGAGGATCCCAGGAGAGGACCCGGGTAGCCCAATACCAGAGAGGGCATCGAGGGGGTAAGCGCCAGGGAGGGCCTTCCCCAGGTATGTTAGGGTAGTGAGGAGCTAGGCAAGCTCGGGTGGCGACGTTCAGTGGCGGATGTGCGCAGGTAAGTAGGACCTGCTAGGAGAGCCACACGACCCAGCCCCGAAATTGTGCGAGGGCACAGTAGAGAAAAATCGGGGGAGTGAGACCCCAAATTGGTAGACCACCACAGTATGTGCAATGGGAATTGGTTTCTAGAACCGCATTGTGTAATGATGGCCAATGGATTGGCAGGGCAAGCCCCCGGGTAGTTTAACTGTGTTAATGTCATTTCGAAGATAGTTAGGAGAAAATCTCTTCGCACCATCCGCATCCACTCACCGAGGGTGATAGGACTCCACACCAGATTTTGCAAGGATTGGAATGAAAGACGCATCTTGACGTGGGTGAGACATTGGTTTATTCCATCCCTTCCTTCTTGGGAGGGATTGGGGACGAATTTGGCATTAGGGGAGATATGGGGGACAAGACGGGTAGAGACGGGATTTGTAAATGTGTAAATTGTGTAAATACGGGGAAGGGCAAGGGTAGAGTAGGTGACATGGGGGCCGGGGGGTGACGTACAGCTAGGGACGAGCTTTCTCGGCTCGCTCTCCCGCGCCCTTCATGTCGCATTGCCTTGTTTTGATGTGTACCCTTGCGCCCTTTCCCCCTGCTAACCTCTGCTTTGTCGTCCTTCCCCAATCATGGACCATGGTCTTTTGTCCGAGGGGAGTGTGCAGGTGCCCTGAATTGTTCTGCCTGCACTCTTGCTGCCTGCATGCCTGCCTGCACCGGTACACCCCATGGACCACACGTTCTGTGGCCTGGCACTTATGGACCACACGTTCTGTGGCTTGGCACTTATGGACCACACGTTCTGTGGCCTGGCACTTATGGACCACACGTTCTGTGGCCTGGCACTTATGGACCACACGTTCTGTGGCATGGCACCTTTGGACCACACGTTCTGTGGCCTGGCACTTATGGACCACACGTTCTGTGGCCTGGCACCTCTGCTGGGACAGACCTTTGCTGCCAGCAGTATCTGGCTTGCGGACCACTGTTTTAAGTGGCATCAATGCCCAGCAGTCGGACCACCTGAGTTGGCCCTGCTGGCCATAAATAAAAAGGCGGACGCGGTTTGTGCCCTTTTTATTAAGTAACATCAAGCAAGAAGATCAAGCCAAGATCCATCGGCCCAGCAGAGAAGCACCAGAAGACATCATTTAATAATTTTTGAAATGTTTATTTTTGTGCATTTTTGGTGCTGGTGCTTGTCATGCATTTTTTTTTATGGTGCATTTATTGGGTGCATATGGGTATGGTGTATCGGTGCAGTGCATTGCAATGGCATTTCCTCTTTTCAAAACATCTTCTCTTTTTCCCACAAAAGACAGGTCCTTGGTTGTAGTTGTAAATAATTAATAGTAGTCTTGTAAATAATGCTCCCCACCGGCTAAATGTGTAGTTTGAGAACCATTCCGTAATTCGGTTAATTGTGGGCGTGAGTCAGTTTGGTAGGACGCAACGCAGCAGGGGGTACATATCTCGTGTTAAAACTGTCGCACTCAGGGTAGTAGGTTAAAAGTAGAGAGTAACCACACCTAAGTGTCACACTAATTAAAAGATAGTCCTATTGTTTCAGCTCGGGCCGAGCCTAGGAAAAGGGGGGGGGGGGGGGGTGCAGTGTTGCGGTTTTGAGAACCCACACTTGTAAATATGACAATAAAGCATTAAAGGTTGCACCCCATAGTTAGGCCACAAGCAACACGTAGGCCACCATAGGACTTCAGTTATTTCATTAGTATGTGTTTAGATAAGGCCGTGTTTCCAATAGTTGAATCTGCATTGTGTCAATCAAATAAGGAGTAGGGCCCCATTCGTCCATTTTGAAAGCCTCCCTCTCCAAGCGCCGCCATTATGCACCCTCCAGTCTGCCCCATGGCCCTCCTAAACTGTTACGTGCCTCGGCCAGCAGCAACAGCCTTGGCTGCTCGCAACCTTGCTGGGCTTCCGCCCACACGCCACCACAAGCCACGAGGTGAGGCCCGAGAAAGGGGGCGGAATGCCAGGAAGAAGGTGTGGCCATGTCAACCCACCATCAGGGCGTGGCCGGTAAGCAAGCACCAGCCAACCAGGGCTGCAGTAAGATCGCCTGACAGGCGTGGCTTTTGAGCTCGCGGAGCGATCGCTGCTTGACTTATAAAAGCGCGAATGCAAAGCCCTTTCACAGGACTTATCGGAGAGAGCGCATTGAGAAGAACTTACCAGGGGACTAATGCGCTTGATTGGTTGTGACAGGACTGCGCATAGAGGACTGTCGTGATTGCAAGACAACTGGTTGGGAGGGCGCTCATAAGGGAGGACTGTGAGGACTGCAAGGAAGCACGCTGATTAAGAGGACATTGGAGAGGGGGCGTTTGGCACGAATAGTACGCATATTACGTACGCAGGACACCAGCCTTCCCCCCGCTATATAAATCGTCCGTTCGCGTTGCACTTTACGCGAAGCTGCCTGCCAGGTTTCGTCTGTTGGACCGGAGCCTGGATCGGAGCCTGGACCGGAGCCTGGATCGGAGCCTGGACCGGAGCCGGGCTGGAGCCTGGACGTGTTGGTGACCATCTACCATCTACAATCCCCGTGTGAGTGTCTGAGATGGGCCCGTTTGTCCTGGGGTATTAAGAATAAGACTGTTTAAGGCTGCCCTGTGTGCTTCTTCTTCCTCTTCCTATCCTGTACATTTCTTTCGTTTCCTCTCCTTCTTTCTTTGTACATAATTAATAAACCAATCTTTGTTCTTCCTATTTTCTGGGTTTCCTCTTATTCGATCGCATCCGTCTTTTCTCTCATTGGGTAAACGTGGCACGATCGGAACCGCCATAATCGGGTTTAGTCCCTGTTAACGGCCCAAATCGTGGCTCGCTTCGCTCGGCGTGTCCACTAACGCCGTGGTTCGGGCGGGAGTTATTTCCCTGCTTCACGGTCGGTGTTAGTAATTAGGTATTAGGACTAAATTGACCAATAACCCTACCTAATACTGACCGGAAGGAGCGTATAACTTCCAGGACTCGGGTCGGCCAGATAAAAAGACAAGGGGATTAACCCCCCCCCCCCCCTTAATAAGGGGAGAGCCGACGTCCGGAATCCGCAACAATATATATATATATATATATGTATAATTATATATATATATATATATTATGTATATGTATATATGCTGGATACCGTGTCGGTCCCGCTCGCCCGGAGACGGAATCCCGACGAGTCCAGTTCTCAAGTAGCAGGTTTATTGTTCATTCAACACAGCCATGGAGAATCATCACGACGAGCCAGAACTCAATCGCTCGTGGCCTCGCATGAAAACTCGAAATGAAACCGTGCCGGGCACGGGTACACAAGCAATCGATGATCAGATATGAGCAAAGCAACAACGTTTGATCTGTCTTTCATTTACCATCTGGCCCGTGAGAGAGAAACCTAGACAAAGGCAATAACGCCTGTTACTGAGATATTTACGACCCCGATCCGGTGTTGGTACATCATTATCAGCGTCTCAGCCGAATTACTGCCGCTCGGAGAGAGAACTCCCCTTTGAAAGTAATTTTCACAAGGTTTTGACAGAAACCAGACATCGTCCAAGTCGCGCGAAGCCAGAGGGAGTTTACGCATAATTAATTATATATGGTCGTGTGACCTCAAATCGCTGTGTAACTTAAAGGAATTAGCTGTGGTTACTTTTATCGTTAGCATAGGTCACATCTAGAAATTACGACAAGTTACAAATCGTAATATAGATCCATTTCCCCACACACATATATATATATATATATATATATATATATATATATATATATATATATATATATATATATATAATAATAAAGAAATAAAAAATTATATATATGTATAAATATATATGTATATCTGTATGTATGTATGTATGTATGTATGTGTACATACAGTGTATTCAGAAAGTATTCAGACCCCTTCACTTTTTTCACATTTTGTTATGTTGCAGCCCTATGCCAAAATCGTTTAAATTCATTTTTTCCCTCATCAATCTCCACTCAATACCTCATAATGCAAAGAGAAAACAGGATTTAAGAAAGTTTTGCAAATTTATTAAAAATAAAAAACTGAAATATCACATTGACATAAGTATTCATACCCTTTGCTATGACACTTGCAATTTAGCTCAGGTGCCTCCCATTTCTCTTGATCATCTTTGAGATGTTTCTACACCTTGATTGGAGTGCACCTGTGGTAAATTCAATTGATTGGACATGATTTGGAAAGACACACACCTGTCTATATAAGGTCTCACAGCTGACAATGCATATCAGAGCAAAAGCCAAGCCATGAGGTCGAAGGAACTACCTGCAGAGCTCAGAGACAGGATTGTGTCGAGGCACAGATCTGGGGAAGTATACAAAAAAATTCTGCTACATTGAAGGTTCCCAAGAGCACAGTGGCCTCCATAATTCTTAAATGGAAGAAGTTTGGAACAACCAGGACTCTTCCTAGAGCTGGCTGCCCGGCCAACCTGAGCAATCGGGGGAGAAGGGCCTTGGTAAGAGAGGTGACCAAGAACCCGATGGTCACTCTGGCTGAGCTCCAGAGATCCTGTGTGTCGATCGGAGAAACTTCCAGAAGGACAACCATCACTGCAACACCCCTCCGATCTGGGCTTTATGGCAGAGTGGCCAGACGGAAGCCTCTCCTCAGTGACAGACACATGAAAGCCCACAGAATCTTGTTTCTCACAGTCTGAGAGTCCTTTAGGTGCTTTTTTGCAAACTCCAAGCGGGCTTTCATGTGTCTTTCACTGAGGAGAGGCTTCTGTTTATATATTTCTATATATAATTTTATATATATATTTCTAAAAAAAAAAAATTAAAGAAACACGTAATAAAAACTTTTTTTTTAATGTAAAGGGATGTAGGGATGTAACTCCAAAAGGTATGGAAACTAGGTAGAGATTATCACAATATATGATCATGTTAAACAATCCCTGCATCATTCTTTGAACAATGGTTGTCCATATAAAAGACAAAGTTACATCGATTGCAAGCACGTACACACACACACTCACACACACACACACACACACACACACACACACACACACACACACACACACACACACACACACACACACACACACACACACACACACACACACACACACACACCATACCATACCATACACATAACACACACACACACACACACACACACACACACCATACACATACCATACACACACACACATACCATACATACACGTAACACACACCATATACACACACACATACCATACACACACACACACACACACACACACACACACACACACACACACATATACCATACATACACATACACACACACACACACACACATATATATACACACACACACACACACACACACACACACACACACATACACACATACACACACACACATACCATACATACCATTTGGCCTAGCATACCATACATAGTGTCCTTTCTAGCACCACCTATTAATTCAAAGAAATATGTAGGAATGGTTTTTCACCTGATCATTTCTTGTGATCATCTCTACCTTGTTTCTATACTTTTTGGAGTAACCTATTCATTTTTAGCTCACCTGGAACGAAGTTCAGGGGAGCTTATGCGATGTCGCGTCAGTCCGTAAACACATGAAACCTCTCCGAAACCGCTGATGGGATCGCAACCAAATTTGACACAAGTGATATTTGATGTGTTGTGACTAATGTTTGTTCACGTTATTTAAAAAATCGGGGTCAAAGTGGGTCCAGGTTTGACCCCCCAAAATAGGAATTTGCTTTTTCATCTGAAACTACGCACACTATTTCGATGATACTTTACCACAACCTTCACCACCCGTGATGTACCAAATTTTGTTCACGGCATTAAATAAAATCTGCCCCTTTGAGGGTCTACGGGGGTCAAAGTGGGTCCAGGTTGTACTACCCCCCCCCCCCCCCCCACCCCCCAACATCGGTGCTTGCTTTCTTCTGACTCGACTGACTCAAAGCACTGACTCAACTTGGTTTGGCCTAACATACCATGTATGTGACAGTAGATAGGTTTGTCTTGAATTGTGTACATGTTCTTGTGAAGTTTTGCAAATCTATTGGAAGTTTTGCAATAATAACTGTAAAAATGGGAAAAAATTCTCTTGAATTTGTAAATATTGTACAGTAATTGTAATGATTGACTAATTGCTTCTGCCTTTCCTCCACACCACAAAGTCAAACTTATCCCCATTCCGCCTTTCCCACCCCCCAACCTTCAGGTCATTTGCCATTTCCGAGTAAACAGAAATTCACTCCATCGGAGCCGTTAAGGGTCTCGGTATCCGTGTTGATCCAGAAAGACCAGTTTGGAAAGGTGCACTCTATGCTAAACGTCAGCTGGCATGTCAGCCCCGATGGTGAGATTTGCACAACATAGAATACCTTGCAAAATTCATATGACCAGAATACATTTGAAATGGTATTTGAAATCAAAGTGCGAGTATTAGTTTAAAAGGGTTTTGATCAAATGGAGGCGATGATAGATTAGCACCATGTTGGTGGACATCCGATAGGTGGCTGGCACAAGGTCCTCGGTTCAAGCCCCCGTCAGCCGTTGAATGAACACCAGGTGGGTTGATTCAGCCTGTCATCCTTCCGAGGTCGGCAAAATGAGTACCAGATTCCTGGGGTGAATGAGTATCAGATTACGAGTGTAAGACCATGTGTCAGAGTGGCGACCCATCTAGGATTGTGCCCAATAGCCAAGAAACTGCTTCTGCAGCCCTGTGCATCTGGAGACGTAAAAAAAGGGTGGTCATCAATATCATCACTGATTCGACTTGTGTGAGATAGTCTGTTTGCGATGCTCCATCCTACCTTTTTTAAACCTTTCCAGATAGACTTCCAGTCGACCTCGGCATGTAATTACCCCGACTCCTCCCGAAATGACTCCTCTGTGGGCTCCGCCGCCAATACCTCCGATTGGTTTGGCCTCATTAAGATGTGCCTAAAGATGGATAACTATTGTCAGATGGGTAAGCCAGCTTACCAAAATGCGAGGGAATTTCTAAAACTTCCACATTGGGGTTGCATGATGGGCTGGAATTTTCAGCAAAATTGCAGAATGCTTTGGAAGCTCTTTTGGAACTCTTACACGAGAACACCAGACTAAGGAAATGCCTCAAAACAAGTTTTACCAATGCTATTAATATGGGTATTGTTTTCTGTCACCCAAAACAGGCAAGTCAACACTTCATTATACACAGTTTATTAATTAAACTTCAATAGCCTGCCGCAAAAAGTAATTTCTTAAATGTAAAAAAAAAAATTGTTGCAGTTGATACTTCTCAAACAAAATGAATGCTGTGCATCAATCGTTGTGTTACCATGGTATTGCTCCCAACCTACCCTTCATGCTACTCCCTCTCCAACGATTGACAGGTAGTGTGAAGTACCTGAAGGGTGCCAAGCTCATTGCCCTCACGATTCAAGGAAATCATGAGCAACGAGCACTCTGTCAGTATGACCCTGATGTGCAAGCATCCAACCCAATGGAACTGGTGAGTTTATATCATTGGATATATCAGAACCACTGATGTAATATTGATTTACAGTATTTATATGGACAAAGGCTACACTTCAAAGCATGATGTGTTAAGAAATGTATGTATTTTTTTAAATATATATGCTCCAAGGGTACTTTCCTGATGCACCCAATGTTGAGGTGCGCACCTTTCCCAATACATTTGAGCATTGACAATTCAGCATGTACACAATTCAGCATGTACACAATTCAGCATGTGCACAATTCAGCATGTACACGATTCAGCATGTACACAATTCAGCATGTACACAATTCAGCATGTACACAATTCAGCATGTACACAATTCAGCATGTGCACAATTCAGCATGTACACAATTCAGCATGTACACAATTCAGCATGTACACAATTCAGCATGTACACAATTCAGCATGTGCACAATTCAGCATGTACACAATTCAGCATGTGCACAATTCAGCATGTGCACAATTCAGCATGTACACAATTCAGCATGTACACAATTCAGCATGTACACAATTCAGCATGTACACAATTCAGCATGTACACAATTCAGCATGTACACAATTCAGCATGTGCACAATTCAGCATGTGCACAATTCAGCATGTACACAATTCAGCATGTACACAATTCAGCATGTACACAATTTAGCATGTACACAATTCAGCATGTACACAATTCAGCATGTACACAATTCAGCATGTACACAATTCAGCATGTACACAATTCAGCATGTACACAATTCAGCATGTACACAATTCAGCATGTACACAATTCAGCATGTACACAATTCAGCATGTACACAGTTCAGCATGTACACAATTCAGCATGTACACAATTCAGCATGTACACAATTCAGCATGTACACAATTCAGCATGTACACAGTTCAGCATGTACACAGTTCAGCGTGTACACAGTTCAGCATGTACACAATTCAGCATGTACACAATTCAGCATGTACACAATTCAGCATGTACACAATTCAGCATGTACACAATTCAGCATGTACACAATTCAGCATGTACACAATTCAGCTTGTAAACAATTCCTAAATGTGTTCTGGTTTTAGGCTGGCATTACTATATGTACAATCAGGAACCCGAATTCCCAAGTCAAATCGTCAACCAATTTTATAACTTCTAACCAGATTCAGCACAACGTTGGCACCCTGTCTGGGTCTAGGTAGATGTCCTCCTCCTGCATTGGAATTTCTTGAAGGGGAATATATATCGTGATACTAAAAATTTGGCTTGTTTAATAAGATAGAGAAGGAGAAGAAGAACTACTAGACTCTGCAGCACAATGGCCGGAGCATCCGCTCCGAGTCTGGGAGGTCGGCCTTTTGAAACCCGGCCGAGTCATACCAAAAACTTTGGAAACGGTACATGCTGCTCAGCATTTAAAAAGGAGAGAATATGGGCGAACAGCCATAGGTTGGCAATCACAACACATGCTTCATGGGCCTAATGGCCTCCTCTTGCATTGAAGCTCCTTGTAAGATGACCCATATTGTCGTATTCTACATAAATAACTCGTATTTTAACTACAGGATGACCGAATGAGTTATTAACACCACGATAGGTACGCATACTCATCTCAAAGCTGTCTAGCCCGGGTTTGAATCCCGACCCAGCTATAAACTGTCATCCCAGTGTCTCACAGGCAGGGTGATTCATCGATGTTTGCGCCGTCACTCGGACGTTAAACGGGTATCCTATCTGCCGGCATCAGTTGGTGGGCATTAACGATCCTACACAGTCCTTCACCAAGAGTAGGTGACCTAACTCCAGCACCCAGGCCAAATTCCAAACTCCTGCCTCAACCTACAAATGGCATTTCATCCGCAGCTCAGCTGTGCCCTCAGCCAACGATGCTACCCTACGGCCTTGTGCTGCATATGAAAGAAGACGACCACAATGGTTTCCCTCCCTTTCATGAAATTAATTCTGTTGATATATTGCAAATGATGGGGATTTCTGTTTTCATTCGACACGAACCAACCGATCATGAACACAAGTGACAAGAGATAACAGACAACACGATGTTACTTACAAGCAGAAGCACCGGGCATATCGACCACCCTGTGTATTGGATGATGTTCATTTTACAATGAGTGTGCATGAGTTAAATGCATCAACTTGTGAATAATATACATCTTGTAATGTGTGTTTCCTTTTGTAGCCCACGTTTCACTTTTTGCAATTCAAGGGGAAACCAGGAGAAAGTTACTTTGTTTACTTGTATCACCTGCCACACAGTTGGTGGGATGACTTTTATGCGGGCTCTGCATTCACGATGCCAGGTACGTTTGGGATTCTAACCATGTACAAACAGATATGACTTCATTTTGTGCACTTTTTTGTTTTGGAGGATAGTGGGTTTTTGTGTTACCTTTAATGTGGGCATAAACTACCAAATTTGTGGCACAAAATCGACCACTGTACGTCGACTCATGAGTCGTGTACGTCCTGTAAAAAAAGTTGGACGCGCTCTATTTTGCCGCAACTTGTTTGTGCTTTAAGCCAACAGTAAATACCATAAACCGCCATTGGCCATTGGATAATGGTGCAAGAGATGGAGGTCAGATGCATGATCATTCATGAAAAGAAGTCTTTCAAAAGTTTGCCATTAATATATGCATGCAGTCTTAGATCAAATAAAGTGTACACAAACCCCAAGAAGCATGCTCTAAACTAACGGTTCTCAAACTGGCGTATGTGAGATAATCGTAGGGGGTACGTGGCGGGGTCACCAAATCTTTTTTTTTTGAAATCGCATCCATTATTTTATTTTCAGCAAAGTAAGTAACATTAACATTTATAAGACCAGCTATAAATATATTGTTAGATTTTCAAATAATTTATAAGTGGAGTGAAGCGTTGCTCATGTGAAGAGTAAATCCAAGTAAACTAAAACAATGCGACTGTGTCGCGAATATGCCTCCGCATAGTCCCACAACGGGTAGATGCCATCACTCTGCATATGTTTGGTGTGTGGATCACGTTTGTGAAGTTTCGTGTTGATCGGATAGGTTTGTTTTTCTATCCAAGATGGCGGCCAAACCACGTGACCTATGACATTATTTTCAAACTATATACAACAGTACTGTGGGAGCCAAAAATGGCCTCTAAGGGTGGTTCTTCTTCTTCATACAACAGTGCTGTTAGATAATATTTGTAAAATTTCTCATTAATAGGATGAGCGGTTTCAGATATAATTATTTAATATTTTCCTTCAATCCAAAATGGCTGCCAAACCATGTGACCTATGACATCATTTTCAAACTATATATAACAGTGCTGTTAGATACAACATGCATTTTAAAGGCCATTTTCCCTGCTAGAGCGGGGGTTAGCCTTGCGGTCCCCATGACAATCTCTCCATTTTGCCCTATTTTCTGCATCTCTCCTTGTTAACCCCCTTGCCCGCATTTCTTCTTCCACCATCTTTAGCCAAGTCTTTCTCGGTCTTCCCCGTCCTCTACTTCCTTCTACATTCATTTCCATCACTCTTCTCAATCAGTCACTTTCATCCTTCCTCAACACATGACCAAACCATCTCAACCTGTTCCTCTTCACAGCATCAATCACAGGCTCTATTCCCATCATCTTTCGCAATTCATCATTTGTCTTCCTCTCTCTCAACGATACTCCGCACATCCGTCGAACCATTCGCATTTCCACCCTTTCCAACCTTCGTTGCTGCTCTACGTTCATTACCCATGTCTCGCTCCCATAAATCATAACACTTCTCACACATGCAGCATACACCTTTCCCTTCAGCTTCAACGACACTCCCCTCATCATCAGCACGCCACTCAATCCCCGAAACTTCTTCCATGCACATCTCACTCGAGCAACCGTTGCCGAGTCTGATCCACCTTCTCCATTCAGCATGTCTCCGAGGTAGCAAAATGTTTTCACACCTTCCAGCTTCACGCCGTCTCCAAGATCCAACTCAACATTTCCTCCATCTGCAGCCCCCTCTGTGCACACCTTACATTTGAATGTAGCTGCCACACTGGTTAATGACCCTCTTAGACCACTACATTTTTGATGAACCCACTCAGCGCACATTGTACACTGAATGGAGTTCACTCCGACACCCTTCCTACACACAGCACAGGGCCACTTCCCAGTTCTTTCCACCTCACCACATGCTTTACCACTTGCCATCACCTTCGTCTTTCCGATATTCACCTTCAGACCTTTTGTCTCCATACATTCCTTCCACGTGTTCATCTTTTCCTTCAGTCCATCCATACTTTCCGCAATCAACACCAGATCATCTGCATACAACAACTCCCATGGTAAACCCTCCTTTACGTTCTGAGCCAGCACCTCCATCACAGCTACAAATAGTAGTGGACTTAGTACCGATCCTTGATGCACTCCCACCTTCACCTCAAACTCACCACTGTTCCCGTCCTTCGTCTTTACTGCCGTTAGATGATATTTGTAAAATTTCTCATCAATAGGATGAGCGGTTTCAGATATAATTATTAAATATTTTCCTTCAATCCAAGATGGCTGCCAAACCACGTGACCTGTGACATCATTTTCAAACTATATACAACAGTGCTGTTAGATAATATTTGTAAAATTTCGCATAAATAGGATGAGCAGTTTCAGATATAATTATTTAATATCTTCCTTCAATCCAAAATGGCTGCCAAACCAAGTGACCTTTGATGCCATAAATTTAATATTTCGATACAAATCGGTCATAGATCATGTGCATGCAATTTCAGATTTTTAGGATAAGGAATTCGATTGAAACATTTTTGGCTGGTATACCACTTCACCTATGATGTCATCATTATCATGCTTTTGTTTCCCATTGGGAGTACTTGACAATGTGCCAAGTTTCAAATTTTTCCATTCAGCGGTTTCCATGAAATAATTTTTTAATTACTTGCTTTTAATCCAAGATGGCTGCCATGTGACCTATGACATCACAATTATCATAAAAACATTCTGCATGGGTGTCACTTCTACCCTGAAAGTTTCGTCTCAATCGGACATATGGTTGCTGAGAAAAACGAGGCTGAGCCCGAAAGGACGGACAGACGGACAACCCGAAAACATAATGCCTCCGGCGACTTTGTCAGCGGAGGCATAAAAAGTGAATCCTTGCGGAATAGGCTAACCATGACCAGACAGAGAGATGGGTGGGCAATGGGTGACTGTGCAGTATATGAATTGCATATTAGAGCGAATAATGTACAGTATATTAATGTTTATTTGGCACACGTAAACGTTGTGCTTCAATTTTAATCCGATCTGATGTCGCATAAAGAAAATGTAATTACAGTTTTTTTTATGTCGAGGGCGACATAAAAACACCAAGGCGAATTCACACCTTATTTCGGTGGGCGCTAAATGACGTAATGTCGAGTCGTTATTGTATGCACTACCTTCAAAATATGTTGCCTGCATGACCATCAAAAATAAGTTGCTTGCACGACCATCAAAATATTTTGCCTGCACGACCATCAAAATAAGTTGCCTGCATGACCATCAAAATAGGTTGCCTGCACGACCATCAAAATATGTTGCCTGCACGACCATCAAAATATGTTGCCTGCACGACCATCAAAATATGTTGCCTGCACGACCATCAAAATATGTTGACTGCACGACAATCAAAATATGTTGCCTGCACGACCATCAAAATATGTTGCCTGCACGACCATCAAAAGACATTTTCTACATTATAATTTTAAAATTATTAAATTCTCTGCAATTATTCTTTAGGAAATATATGTTGGCATTGTATCTGAACTTTAGGCTAACTCCCGCTCTAGCAGGGAAAATGGCCTTAAAATGCCTGTTGTTGTTGTTGTTGTTGTATTGTATCGGAACTTTGGATTTGGATTTATGCCAGGAAGAGGAACAACAGACGTGCTTTTTATTGCAAGGCAGTTGCAGGAGAAGAGGAAGAAGTACATGGAGAAGAGGAAGAAATTGTTTCTTGAGTTTGTTGATCTGGAGAAAGCATTCGATAGGGTTCCATGCGAAGTAGTGACATGGGCATTGAGGAAGTTAGAAGTGGAGGAATGGTTGAACAGAGCAGTGATGGCAATGTACAAGAGAGCGCGCACAGCTGTAAGGACGAAGGACGGGAACAGTGGTGAGTTTGAGGTGAAGGTGGGAGTGCATCAGGGGTCGGTACTAAGTCCACTACTATTTGCAGCTGTGATGGAGGTGCTGGCTTGGAATGTAAAGGAGGGTTTACCGTGGGAGTTGTTGTATGCAGATGATCTGGTGTTGATTGCGGAGAGTATGGATGGCTTGAATGGGAAGTTGAACAAGTGGAAGGAATGTATGGAGACGAAAGGTCTGAAGGTGAATATTGGAAAAACGAAGGTGATGGCAAGTGGTAAAGCATGTGGTGAGGTGGAAAGAACTGGGAAGTGGCCGTGTGCTGTGTGCAGGAAGGGTGTCAGAGTGAACGCCATTCAATGTACAATGTGCGCTGAGTGGGTTGATCAAAAATGTAGTGGTCTGAGATGGTCATTAACCAGTGTGGCAGCTACATTCAAGTGTAAGGTGTGCACAGAGGGAGCTGCAGATGGAGGAAATGTTGAGTTGGATCTTGGAGACGGCGTGAAGCTGGAAGGTGTGAAAACATTTTGCTACCTCGGAGGCATGTTGAATGGAGAAGGTGGATCAGACTCGGCAACGGTTGCTGGAGTGAGATGTGCATGGAAGACGTTTCGGGAACTGAGTGGCGTGCTGACGAGGAGGGGAGTGTTGTTGAAGCTGAAAGGAAAGGTGTATGCTGCATAAGTGAGAAGTGTTATGATTTATGGGAGCGAGACATGGGTAATGAACATAGAGCAGCAACGAAGGCTGGAAACGGTGGAAATGCGAATGGTTCGGTGGATGTGTGGAGTATCGTTGAGAGAGAGGAAGACAAATGATGAATTGCGAAAGTTGATGGGAATAGAGCCTGTGATGGATGCTGTGATGAGAAACAGGTTGAGATGGTTTGGTCATGTGTTGAGGAAGGATGAAAGTGACTAGTTGAGAAGAGTGATGGAAATGAATGTCGAAGGAAGTAGAGGACTGGGAAGACCGAGAAAGACTTGGCTGAAGGTGGTGGAAGAAAAAATGCGGTAAACGGGGTTAACAAGGGGAGATGCATAAAATAGGGCAAAATGGAGAAGATTGTCATGGGGCCCGCAAGGCTAACCCCCACTCTAGCAGGGAAAGTGGCCTTAAAATGCCTGTTGTTGTTGTTGTTGTTGTTGTTGTTGTTGTTGTTGTTGTTGTTGTTGTTGTATTGTATCGGAACTGTTCTATAACAAAATAACATAAAAAACAACTTGGACTGTGTTTTGCAGAGAAGTTAGTTACACACGAATGTTTCATCACATAAATGCATAAGGAACCCACCATTACAACACACATGGCATATTCCTAAAGAAAAGGACACTTAGTGAGTGCTACATCAACTTCAGCTTCATAGTACTGAACACGCGAGGCACTGATTTGCCACCATGTGTCATATGTCACAAAGTGCTGTCCGAAGGATACATGAAGCCGAGCCTTCTCGGACGACATTTCTCCAGCTCTCATCCTGAACCTGTCGCCAAAGAACCGTCATACTTCAAGAGGGAGGAACTTGTTCTGAAACAAACTCGGTTTGAGCATGGCGCTCATGTCAATCAGCAAAACTAAGCTATTATCCGTGCCTCGTATATGGTTGCTCTGGAAGTTGGACAAGAAAAATCGCCACACAATCGATGAAACTGTGGGACTGACATGTTGCAAGGACATTGTTCGTTGGACCTTGGGATGCGGTGGAAAATCTGAACATGGTGTTGCTGTCCAATGATAATGTGTATCGAAGAATCTGCGATTTATCAGAAGACATCCAACAACAAGTGATCAGAAAAATCAAAGCAGCCCCCTTGGGCATTTTTACGATTCAATTTGATGAGTCAACCGACATCTCTAGCTGTGCTCGGCTACTGGTCTACGCATGGTACATAAAGGACTCGAACTTCAGGGAAGAGTTCTTATTTTGTCACCCATTGGAATCCATGCCGAAGGGAAAAGAAATCTTTGAGGCAGTATCAAACTTCTTGAACAAGAGGGGGCTCTCGTGGGGAAATGTTGTGGGATGTATGACAGATGCAGCCCCTGCAATGCCTGGATGTTATTCTGGATTCCAAGTGCTGGTGAAAGCGGCCATTCGCAACACAGGCATGCTGCATTGCATGATTCACCGCTGTGCATTAGCCACGAAGACTCGGCCTCCCATGCTCAAAGCCGTACTTGAGGATGTCGTGGCCATGGTGAACTTCATCAAATCCAGTACTTTGAACATGAGGATAGTCTAAGCTTCCTATGTCCAGACTTAAACGCCGAGGAAGAGTCGCTCCCTTTGCACATGGAGGTAAGATGGTTTTCAAGAGGTAATGCGGTTGCTCGAGTCGTGGCACTGAAGGTAGAGTTAAAATAATTATTTGACAAGAGCAAGAAGGGAAAACAGCTTGTCGGCCCTCCATGAAGAGCAAGTGGATGAGATTGGTGTCCTCATCCAGGACCACCTACTTTTCCTCAGTCAAGAGTTACATTAATATTTTCCAGACCTTGTTGACCTGGATTGTCAACTCATTCAAAATCGACTCGAGATGGATCCCAGATCACTTCCAGATGAATTGCAGGACGAATTTGTCGACGTGATCAACAACTCCACTGCCAGAGATGCTTTCGAGAGTTTGTCGCTCACAAGCTTTTGGTCAACAATGGCTATGTCGTACCCAGCTCTGGCAAAGGTATGCTTGAAAAGCATCCTGGTGTTCCCTTCTACCCACCTATGTGAGCAGGCATTTTTCACATTGTGCAGCATTAAAAACAGGTACCGTGGCCGTCTCTCAGTGCAGCATTGCATGGGAGTGTTCCTTTCAAAGACTGTGCCAATAATTGATTTGTTAATGGCAATAAAGCAGGCCCATCCTTCACACTAAGTTTTTAGTATACGTGTTGTTCGTGTTGGATGATGTTTTTTCTCCAATAAAATTGTTTGGCACCGAGTTACATCATTGCCTGTTTATTTTCCTGGATGTTAAATTTCAATTCAAGCTCTGGGGTAGTTGGGGGAGAGGGAACGTGACCAATGCTGAAACACCTTAAGGGGTATGGAAGAAGAAAAGGTTTGAGTACCCCTGCTATAAACGATCTTGCTACCAACTCGACACGTTTACCACAAACAACCGACCCTACAATGTTGTGATCAAACTCGCTGTCACTGATTATTTATGACCTGCTGTTATCCTTGGTGTAATCATCGATGCCTAGTGATGCTCAACCTAGCATTGAAATCCTCCCTAACAAAAATTGTTTTTTCATCCAGGGTGTGAAGATCCCCAGATGAAAGATGTAGACATGTGTGTAAATATGAGTGAGTACTTTTTAATTTCCCATTCCATGTGTCTTACTTTTTCAACAATTTGTATCGTGCTTATGTACTTTTGTAGTACCTTCTTGTTTGTGGAAATAATTTAATTCCAATTTACTGCGAAAATGAAAAGTGCACAAAAATGTTTTTATTTAGTTAGTTAGTTATTTATTTTTTAGTATTGTACTGACTATTCTCTGGGGGAATACAAATTTGGCCACCACATGTTAATGTTTATTATTTCCGACTTGAGAAATAGAGTTTACCCCTTTGAAGACTGGTAATCAGCATTAAGAGTGCTAGTTATCATATTATATGATATGTTATATGATGGTTATCACATCAAAATATAACCCTCAGTAATGGACCTTTTCAAAAAGCATTGCTGGAAATTGCCATTCCCAATGGTACTACCAAGTGAAATTTGGGGTCTGGCCTTTGTATACCAACAGATGCGACAGCATGGTGCAGAGGTAACGCACTTGTACCTTTGAGAAGTCTCGTCTGGATTTGATTATTTGCCCAACTACAAATTGTTGGATTGGTGCCCCACATGCTATCCATCATATGGATGTGAAGCTCGGTGTCCCGTCTGCTTACATTTGTTGGTGGACATTACAGACTCCATGGTACCTTTCACAAATTGTAGGCAACTTGTCGCTGGCTCCCTGAACATATTACAAATTCCTGCCAACTTCAGTCAAACATAAAGCCTAACCAGCCAGTTGGTGAAGATTTCGGCCAAAAACCTTCCCCCCTTAACCCCACAATGTGGGTACAATTGGCTTCATTGCAGAATTAGTAGTAGATCCATGAACTAGTAGTAGGTCGTTACACAAGATGGACTTCACAAATATTGAGTCAGAACATGACATGCTGTATGTTGAATGAAATGTTTGAATCGGCTCCTCGTCTTTTCCTTCTCTGTAATCGGTGATGCTGGAACTGATCAATAATTATTATTGGATGCGGGGTTGGGGGAGTAAGGAGGGGTGCAACATATGACAACGTGCAAGTTAGTTCAATCATCTAAAGGATTTTAGGTTCCAAATGCTACCTCGTGAAATTAATATACCACCTGTGGAGACTGGAGTGAAAGAAATTTGACATTATGGCTGAACTTTTGTTTGTTCGTGTGAATGATGTCAAAGATTCACACAGTGGGGTTATGATTCACCAAAGATTCAGGACCTGTCAAGCAGAGCTGCCAATTTATGCTGTAAGAATATAAACGTTTATTTTGCTCAAATTGGAGGGGTGTTTTTGTTTTTTAAAAATCAAATTTGTAATCGAGATTATAGGGAATTGTGTTTATTGGGAATCGATACCATAACAAAGTGTTTGCAGTGGACTACTAAAGTAGGCCTGAGTCTTCATTATAAATCTGTGTTTTAGTTGAAAATAAGAGTAATGAAGAATAGATGATAATGAATCGGCATTTTTGTATTTGAATCTGTGTACAATTAGTGCCGGAGATTGACGCCAATCTGAGCTGCTCATCCGGAATTCTCACCGCGAGTTTCTACATGGACCCACGATGCACTGCCTACCGACTGGTACTCGAGGGACAATTAAAGGGAGATGAAAAGCAGAGCATAGTGACATCCGAGATAAAAAATGAGGTATGATGGATGATGTGAGGGTATTCTTTTTGGGGGGGGGGGGGGGGGGTTGTTTGTGTTGAAGTGATAGTGCAATACAGTCATGCCCTCTTCATCATACCTTTGAGTAATGAATTGAATGATGAGTAAAATTCCTGCAATTCTTCTTTGTCTCTGCAGGATAGCGGTTCCAGGAGATTGCACAATTTTTCGGTGAAGCTGGACCAGGAGACATTTGTAAAATACTTTGTTGAGGTAGGAATGGGCGTCGTACCACGAATATGTCTTTATTTGGTATCATTCATGGCATGGCGAAAACCACACGATCTTCATATTTATCATACCATAGGCCTGGTTTTCCCACATTCTTCATGGTTTTCTTTATCCTTTCTCATTGATCTTCTGTGTTTTCTTATTTTACCTTTGTCCAATTCATCAAATTTTCATCTACATCACCTGCTTGCCTTTTTAATTTTTTTTTTTATAGAAAAATAGGTGATAGAGCAATCCACCAAAGATGATTGAAAAAAATGATTGCAGAGTATGCACATACTGTGCTCATTGATGAAAATATTTTTCTGATTCTCTCCCATCCCGATGATTGGATGTTGCATGGTTAAGCTTTTGTGATTTCTGTCTTTGTGAGACACGATGGGTTTTCGACTTGGATCAAAGCACAAGTTTTTCAGATTATCCCTACCTTGGGATTTATTACCATCATACTAAAATATGCCATTTTGTGTCTGCCTGTACGAATGTATCACGGTCAGACAGACAGTCATTACTTATCCAATCTCAACCAAACTTGACAGTGGGATTAAAGGTCACACAACAGAGGTTTAGCAGTGGGTTGTCTGTCTTAGACAAACACCTTATTTTTTTTGTTTTTTTTGGGTTTTTTTGTATACAAGATCGAGGCTCGTGAAAGAGCTAACATTAATCACACAAAAAGTCAAACCGACACATAAAACACAAAATAAGGGGAGCGGTAGACAAGATGGGGATAGAGGGGGAAGGACACAAACACAACATTTGAGAGCAGGGACATCGAGAGAACTGTGGGAGGGAGAGGGCTTGGGGGGAGGTGGGAGAGGTATAAAACATATGGACACTGCAAGGACTTCCAGGAAAGAAGTTGGAATTTCAAAAAAAGTGTATCTGGGGTGAATTAGTGGAGGTAGAAAAGATCAAGGTTTTGGATGGGGGAAGATAGGAGATGGTGGTGAACAGCTGTTTTAAAGACCTGGAGGGAGGAGTGGGATTGAAGGGAGTGGGGGAGTTTGTTCCAGAGGCGGGAGAAAAGGGGAATGAAAGAGTGAAGGTGAGCAGAGACCCTAGATTTTGGCAGTTTAACCATTAGAGTGTTGCTGGCAGATCTTGTGCGACCCTTAGGAATATTTGGGGGACAGAGCACAGAGAGAGAGCTGGGGGAGCAAGGCCAGAGAGGAGTCGGTAGAAGACAGAAAGACCACCAACCTGCCTGTGGTGAGTGAGTGAAAGGCCCTCGGAGTTAGCTTCATCGCAGGAGATTCCAATGATTCTGAAAGCTTTGGTTTCAACAGCGTGAAGCCGAGATAGGTGTGAGGCAGGAGCACCAGCTCAGAGGGGGGAACAGTATTCCATCGAGCTGCGGATGAAAGCCTTGTATGTGGTGAGGAGCTCTGGTGTGCCAAGGAAGGACTTCGCACGACGGAGGATGCCCATTCGGCGACTGGCTTTGGAGGCCAGCTTGGAAATGTGGTTTTCCCAAGAAAGATCATGGCAGATAGTGAGACCCAAAAGCTTGAGTGACAAAACTTCTTGGAGAGGATTGTTGAGAAAGTAGATGGGAGGGTTTTCCAGTCGGTCTTTTTGGAGAGACCTAGTTAGAGTGTGAGATTTGTCAGGATTGAAACACATGTTCCACTTGTTCAACCAGTCTGTGATTTTGTCCAGGTCTGCAGAGAGTGAGGAGGCTGCAGACTGCCGATCTGAGGGATGAGGAATAGAGCGGCAGAGAGTGGAGTCATCAGCAAAGAGATAGAGAAGGATTTTCCAGAGAGTCGGAGAGATCATTGATGAAGACCAGAAAAAGCACAGGGCCCAGAACACTGCCTTGGGGAACTCCAGCCAGAACAGGAAGGGGAGATGAGAGAAATCCATTTAGGGCCACACGTTGACTACGACCAGAGAGGACGTCCGCAAGCCAAGCGTGGAGATTTCCATGGATACCATAGGAGGAGAGTTTGGTGAGCAGAGCTGGGTGCCAGACCGTATCGAAGGCACGTGATATGTCAAGGGAGACGGCTCTAATTTCCTGTTTGGCATTGAGGACCTCCATCCATTGTTGAGACAGCAGAAGCAACATGTCCAGAGTAGAATGACCTGGTCTGAATCCAAATTGATGATCGGAGATCAAGCCATTGGAGAAAAGGAAGAAGGATTTGATATCCAAAGCGATGATGGATTTCATGACTTTGCTGATAATTGGGAGCAGGCTGATTGGTCTCTAGTTGCAAGGATCTGTTTTTGCACCTTTTTTGTGTGATGCGGTAATGTTTGCTGATTTCCAAGCTGATGGCAATGACCTTGAGCAAAAGAGAGGGTGAAAAGAACAGAGAGAGGGTGAGATAGAGCGGCAGAGCAGGATTTTAGGACCCGTGGGCTGATGCCGTCTGGTCCAGTTGCAGAATCAGAGTCGAGGTTTTACAAAAACTTCTCCACCTTGTCAGGAGAGAAGGACACAGAGTCCAGGAGCAGTTGGGTTCGATTGGGTAAGGTGGGAACAGAGAGAGATGGGTTTGGGACACAAGATTTTGAGGCAAACACAGAGTTGAGGCATTTGGCTTTGTCACGTGCAGTGTCAACTGTGTAGCCATTTGAGGTAAGAGGATGGAGGGGGAACAAACACCAGATACGGATTTGACCAGACGCCACCAGGATTTGGATGAAGGAGACAGGTTTGAGAGTTCATTCTTGAGTGTGGAGAGATGGTGCTTCCTGGCATTCCTGAGGGTAGACACACACTTGTTCCGAGCTTGGTGGAAGGAACTGAGATTGCCTTCAGTTGGATTTGCCTTCCAAAAGGCAAAGGCAAGTTGTTTCAGGGCAACTGCCTCACCATAAGATTCAGTGTACCATGGACGGGAGGAAGGGTAAGACAACTGAAGACGAGATGGGATAAATCTGTGCATGAGAGAGAGCAGTTTGCTTTGGAAGAATTCCCAGGAAGAATTGATGTCAGAGGTGTATAAATAGCTTATTGTGGTGTTTCGTGGGGCACACCTACAAGAAGTAAAAAACAATTTATAACCACAACACATATGATTTCCTTTTTTAAGAGTCGCTACCTCTGGCCATAATAATATGAATATAAACAATAGTAATGGTAATAATAATTGGCAGTAATAAAAAGAATAACTAGAACGGCACTCGGTCGAGAGCATACCTCTGCCAGGTGAACAGTTTTACCTTTTGTATCCCACTGATGGGCCGGATCTGGATTCGGACCTGAACCAAAATCTAATTTGCGTGTTCTTGTCACCTAACCAACTCATCCCCCAAGTTTAGTCATAACTCCACACTTATTTAAATATTATGTTATATATCGCTTTTCACCCGATGATTGCTCAATGGTGAAGAATCACTTAAAATAAATTAAATAATTCTCATATCCAAATGCATATTCAGATCTTCACCAAATTCGAAACGATTCGGTCGTGTCACACACCCAACCGGTCCACCAAGTTTCGTCTGAATCTGGCCACTACTTTTTGAGATATCCTGTTCATAGACAAACAGACAGACAGACAGGGTGAAAACATAACCTCCTTCGGTGGCGGAGGTAATAACATGACCCCCATCTCCTCCCTCGCCCCCTTCCCAATCCCACCCCTGCCATGTTAAGATTGGTTGAGATTGGATAAGTTACGACCGAATGTATCACGACAGGCAGACAGACACCAAATGGCATATTTTAGTATGATGGTAATAAATTCCAAGGTGGGAATAATGTGAACAACTTGTGCTTTGATCCAAGACAAAAACACATCATGTTTTGATGTAAACACAAAAACACGTCTCACAAAGGCAAACATGACAAAAGCTTAACCACCCAATTATTGAATCATCTGGATGTGACGGAATCAGGAGTTTCACACATTAACACCTTCAGGTGACAATGGAGTATATACACATGAAAGAAAATAGTTGTACTAGTTAAAAGTATGGTTTATGAAAAATAACTATTTAATAAATAACAAAAATATTTCGGAAATACAGACTTGGCATTTAATATGGAATATTTTTTTTATTCTTGACTTGGGTTTACTTTCTGAACTCAGTATATCAATCTGGTGAGTTTCTTTTACGCTTCGGTGATTTCTTTGTCAAAATAACCATGTCACTGATTGTCTTTCGCAGCAAGAAGTCAATAACAGGATAATATCACAGGTGGCATGACAAAATGTAAGGACAGGTACATTTGACGATTGGTTTCACAATGGGGTATATAAGGGTTGTTGGTTCTGTATTAGTGGAAAACAACTGCTGCACGTCTACAAAAGTTATTGCCGCTTCCTCTGGAGATGGTCCGTCAACTTGACAATGCTGTTTGTCATGGAGTGGTGGCTTTACGAAATTCCGGCATTAAACAGCGTGCTATTGCTTGGCAGTATGGCATCACTCAAGGTCAGGTGTCAAAGATCCTGAAACGAAATGCTCAGAGGGGTGTCCCTACTCCAATACCGAGGCCAGGACGTCCCCGCAGAATCACAAGGAGAGATGATCACCAGCTGCACCGGTTAGTCTGCAATGGCTGTACCAAGTCAGCTAATCGGCTTAGGGCTGAGTGGCAGCAACTGACAAATGTGCCTGTATCCAGAAGGCTAGTCAACCAACGACTGGTTCAAGGAGGCTATCATGCCAGGTGTCCCCTGAGAAAGCCACGCCTGACCAGACAACACAGCCAGCGCCGATTGCAGTGGGCCAGAGAGCACCGTCAATGGCAGCCAGGACACTGGAATCACGTGACCTTTAGTGACGAGTCTAGATTTCTGGTCTATCGTCAAGATGGCCACGTCCGAGTATGCAGACAAGTGCATGAAGCCGACAACGAAGATTGTATAGTGCCAAGAGTCCAAGCTGGAGGTGGTGGGGTGACCGTTTGGGCTGCTTTTCATGCAGGGGGCAAAACTGATCTGGTTGTTCTGAATGGAAAGCTGAACCAGTTTAAGTACAGGTCCATTCTGGAAGAAAAATTGCTTCCATTTGCTCGTGCAGCCTTTCGAGGAAACTTTGTCTTCCAAGATGACAATGCACGGCTTCATCGTGCTCGCATGATCCAACACTTTCTTGTTGACCGTGGTGTCGAGCATATGAAGTGGCCTGCTATGTCCCCGGGTATGAATCAGATAGAGAACTTGTGGGCAGAATTAATGCGTGAAATCGACAACTTGGTCCAGCAGCCCACCACTGTGCGTGAATTGCAGCAGGCTATTGTCACTGCATGGCAAGCGATTCCTGTCCAAACCTTGGCAAATCTCGTGAACAGCATGCCTCGACGTGTACGTGCTCTCCTGAATGCTCGTGGGGGTTACACGAAGTACTGAATTGTAATTTTACTGTCCGTAATCCCAGTCATGATTTAACTTTTGTTTTTGTTGAAATTTTTTTTGGCTCATGTGTAAAATAAAGAGATACTTCTGGAAAACATACAGAAGTTTAACATAGTACTGTCCGTGAATTGAGTTCGATATCAGTTTACATCACTTTCAAGGATCAATTTATTTGCTTCGAAATGTCATGTGGTTTTTGTTTCTTTTAAAGGTCACATTAACAAAATCTAGAATAATTTCAACATAATTCCAATGAACTTTTGGTTCTATGTCATCTTGAAAAGTAAGTTCACCCCCACAAAAAAAATATTCCATATTAAATGCCAAGTCTGTATATTGTGAATTTTTTTTTTCAGGTACAGAACTACAAGATGCATTTGGTTTCTCAACTAGAGATAAACATCACAGATTTTTTGCTATAATAGCTGCAGAGTTACCTCTTTAATGCAAAGAGAAGTTTATCAGTCAAAACTAATCGTGTATCTGGCACTACTGTAGTTTTGTCGATGTCATGCTGGAATACCCCTTTTGATCATTGTCAACTTGATAAGTTTAGGTTCGGATTTTGATTACTCATGTGGCAGACAGTGAAAGTATCATTTGCAGAATAAAATTTCCATTTATGTCGAGGCTTGGGCAATTTTCCAAATAGTCCAGAGGACAAAGTATTGGACTTGCCACTTATGTTGACCTTTGCAGACCCTGGTGCTCCAAATATGAGACAAAAGGAAGAAACTTTTTAAATGCGAGTCCTTTGAATATTTTATAAAATTCAACATTTCGATCTAAAAATCCGTGTTTTGTGGTGTGCAGATAATCCCTTACTGTGAAGGATGTTCCAATGATTGCTGGAGAAAAACTTTATCCGCAAATGGTAAATCCTTATTTTTGCTGTTTTTTTTAATTCTTAAGGTCAAAGTTTGTTCATTCATTGCAACACTTTCTTCCTCCCCACATGGTGGTTTATTTCCTTTCGAGACAAATAGTGATCCTGCTGAGGTTCCTATAATTTGAGCTTTGGAATTATTGGATTTGGGATTTGGGATTATGGGATGAGAGCCATGGGATATGGTGAAAGGTAGGCAGGGACAGAAATACAAGTTTGTGTGGCAAGGGTGCCCAGAGGGTGTGAATGGTGTTGGTGTCCTGGTTTCTGAGGAGTTTGTAGACAGTGTGGTGAGTGTGACTAGAGTGAGTGATAGGTTGATGATGGTGAAAAATGATGATTGGAAAGCTCTTGGTGAACGTCGTCTCGGGATATGCTCCGCAGGTTGGTCGGAGCGATGAAGAGAAGGACAAGTTCTGGTGTGCGATAGAGAAGCTCATGGAAAACGTGAAAGATGAGGAAGTTGTTGTGGTAGGAGGAGACCTAAATGGACATGTGGGAAGGAGTATGGACGGTTTGGAGGGAGTTCATGGGGGTTACGGATATGGTGTGAGAAATGGAGAAGGTGAAAGGATTTCGGAGTTTGCTGATGGAGCTGATTTGTTGATTTGTAATACTCAGTTCCAGAAAGAGGATAATAAGCTTGTTACATACACGTCAGGTGGGTCGACGACAACCGTTGACTACCTGCTGGTGCATAGGCGAGATAGGGGGCACCTCCGGGACACAAAGGTGATCCTGGGGGAGGAGGCTGTTTCACAGCACCACTTGGGTGTCTGCGACATAAGGGTGAAAGGTGCGAGGACAGCTCGGCGGGTGAGGTTCTAACCAAGAATGAAGGTGTGGAGGTTGAAAGAGGTGACAGTGAGGGAGGCATTAAAAGAGAGGCTGAGTAGGGGAGAGGATGATGTGGTTGAGCTTGAACGTGGTTGGATGTCAATGAAAGATAGTCTGTTGGGGCCGTTGGTGAGGTATGTGGATGGACAAAAGGACCACCGAGGCACTCGGAAACATCGTGGTGGGATGATGAAGTTGGAAAGAGGATTGACGAGAAGAGGAAGAAGTTCAAGAAGTGGCAGAAGGCGAAGGGTACGGGAGCAGAAAAACCAGAGCATGAAAGTTATAAGGCAGACAAGAAGGCTGCAAAGAAAGAGGTAGCAAAGGCGCAGGAGACATGTAGGAAAATGTTCGGAGAACGCTTGGATTCAGGAGAGGGTCAGAGAGCGGTATTCAGGATTGCAAAGCAGATAGCGAAAGAGAGGTGTGATGTGATGGGAGTGAGTTGCTTGAAGGATGAAGTGGGACAAATCGTTGTGGACCCAGATGGAATTAAAGGAAGATGGAAAAGATATATGGAAATGCTGTTGAATACAGAGAATGAATGGGATGGCAACATGGAGAGTAACCCAGTTTTAGGACCGGCAGAGAAGATAACTGAGAAGGAAGTTGAGGAAGCGATAAAAGCAATGAAGAGTCGAAAAGCGGGAGGGCCGACGGGAGTTGTGGGAGATATGTTGAAGGCAGCAGGAAGTTGGGGTGTGAAGAGAATGGCAGAGATCTGTAATCTGGTGGTGAAAGAAGGCCACTGAGCACCCTCGTCCCACTATACAAGGGGAAAGGTGACCCTCTGGAGTGTGGCTCGTACCGAGCGATAAAGTTATTGGAGCATGGAATGAAGGTATTGGAAAGGGTGTTGGAGACGAGGATAAGGAAGAAGGTGAAGATCGACGAAATGCAGTTTGGATTTATGCCAGGAAGAGGAACGACAGACGCGCTTTTCATTGTGAGGCAGTTGCAGGGGAAGTACATGGAGAAGAGGAAGAAGTTGTTTCTTGGGTTTGTTGATCTGGAGAAAGCATTCGATAGGGTTCCACGCAAAGTATTGACATGGGCATTGAGGAAGTTAGAAGTGGAGGAATGGTTGATCAGAGTTGTGATGGCAATGTACAAAAGAGCGCGCACAGCTGTAAGGACGAAGGATGTGAACAGTGGTGAGTTTGAGGTGAAAGTGGGAGTGCATCAGGGGTCGGTACTAAGTCCACTCCTATTTGTAGCTGTGATGGAGGTGCTGGCTCAGACCGTAAAGGAGGGTTTACCGTGGGAGTTGTTGTATGCAGATGATCTGGTGTTGATTGCGGAAAGTATGGATGGACTGAAGGGAAAGATGAACAAGTGGAAGGAATGTATGGAGACAAAAGG
Organism: Myxine glutinosa; assembly: GCF_964187855.1. Classification (NCBI taxonomy): domain Eukaryota; kingdom Metazoa; phylum Chordata; class Myxini; order Myxiniformes; family Myxinidae; genus Myxine; species Myxine glutinosa. Next base: position 47,675,478 of record NC_136266.1, on the reverse strand, counting down.
TCTGAAGGTGAATATCTGAAAGACGAAGGTGATGCCAAGTGGTAAAGCATGTGGTGAGGTGGAAAGAACTGGGAAGTGGCCGTGTGCTGTGTGCAGGAAGGGTGTCAGAGTGACCGCCATTCAATGTACAATGTGCGCTGAGTGGGTTGATCAAAAATGTAGTGGTCTGAGACGGTCATTAACCAGTGTGGCAGCTACATTCAAGTGTAAGGTGTGCACAGAGGGAGCTGCACATGGAGGAAATGTTGAGTTGGATCTTGGAGACGGCGTGAAGCTGGAAGGTGTGAAAACATTTTGCTACCTCGGAGGCATGTTGAATGGAGAAGGTGGATCAGACTCGGCAACGGTTGCTGGAGTGAGATGTGCATGGAAGAAGTTTCGGGAACTGAGTGGCGTGCTGATGAGGAGGGGAGTGTCGTTGAAGCTGAAGGGAAAGTTGTATGCTGCATGTGTGAGAAGTGTTATGATTTATGGGAGCAAGACATGGGTCATGAATGTAGAGCAGCAACGAAGGCTGGAAAGGGTGGAAATGCGAATGGTTCGGTGGATGTGCGGTGTGTTGTTGAGAGAGAGGAAGACAAATGATGAATTGCGAAAGATGATGGGAATAGAGCCTGTGATGGATGCTGTGAAGAGAAACAGGTTCAGATGGTTTGGTCATGTGTTGAGGAAGGATGAAAGTGACTGGTTGAGAAGAGTGATGGAAATGAATGTAGAAGGAAGTAGAGGACGGGGAAGACCGAGAAAGACTTGGCTAAAGATGGTGGAAGAAGAAATGCGGGCAAGGGGGTTAACAAAGAGAGATGCAGAAAATAGGGCAAAATGGAGAAGATTGTCATGGGGACCGCAGGGCTAACCCCCGCTCTAGCAGGGAAAATGGCCTTAAAATGCATGTTGTTGTTGTTGTTGGATTAGAGCCATGGGATATATGGGATTTTGAGCTGTGGGATATGATTGGATTTAAGCTGTGGGACATAATGGGATTTGAGTTGTGGGAGTGGGATCTTATGGGATTTGAGTTGAGATTTACGGGATTTGAGTTGTGGGATCTTATAGGATTTGAGTTGTGGGATTTATGGGATTTGAGTTGTGGGATTTATTGCATTTGAGTTGTGGGATTTTTCCAATATATGTTGTGGGATGTGAGCTTTTGGATTTCTCCCTCCACTCTCTTGCTGTGTCAATTTCATCCGTCTGTCATTCAGCTCTTCCATAAGCCTCAATAATTGTATAAAATAAGTCTGGATATGTTTTAATAATTGCTTGATTGTATACACGTTTAGTCTGGTGATATTTCTCCAAACGTTTGCAGACAGAAAAATTTAATGAGTGAATAATTTGCTCCGCATCACCATCTTCATTAAAAGGTTGATTGAAGAAGCTTCATCGAGTTTGGGGGAAAAAAAATGTTTGTTTGATGGTTTATCGTACAGGTTGCAAGAAGGAGTATCCCCTGAATTTGGCGTATTTATCACTCATACCAGTTGGACTTTTGTTTATTTCCTTCGTCGTGCTCTTGATCCACGGTAAGTTTTCCATCTATCATGGAATCAAAAGCTTTAAACATTTTTGATGCAATTATAATGCTGGGCTGACTTTGACAAGAGCACTAACATGTTGAGTTGTAAAAGTTTAACTTTTATATGAAGGTAAAATCGAATTGAAAAATAAATATAATATTAGAGTTGTTTCCGTTAACACAAGACCTACGAGCAGCATCCATTCTATTGATTAAAGCTAAAATGCAGTGGTGTTGGTGTTGTTTGTGTTGGTGTTATTGTTGTTAAACAAAGGTCCTAATTATTGTGTTGATGATGTAAAATGTGTGAAAACTTACGCATTTGAATCAAATTGTGCAATTGTGCCTGTCTTATGTAGACAATTTTGCTTGGCTGAAGACGTGGTTGCATGTTCTAGTCTTTGCAGTAATTGACTCAGAAATTTCAGTAATGGAAGTAATTGTGCACAAAGTATAAATTCATGAGAAGTCCAATTTGAACTGTCCAGGTACAGTTTTGTTTTATTATGCCCAATTTGTGACTATCTTTACATTGAGTGCACAGAATGTCAGAATCTCCTCCCTCCTCCATGCTCCTCCACCCTCACTCTCCCCCAACCTACCGTTCTCTATATGGTACATAACATGTTCTTCCTATTCTACCATGACCTCCTCCCTTTTCCTTAATTTTAATGCAACGCCCTTCATTTTTCTTTTCCTTTTACTGAATATTCTTATTTTCTCAATACACATCCTTGCATCTTTTTTTGCATATGAAATATGTCTCCTGGATGAAATTTCATTTCCTTAAACTTCAGAACATAAAAAATATAAATTATGATATTAATGTCTCAAGCTGGGACCCTAAAATGGTTCCAGAAGTCATGATTGGTTACTTTGGTACTTAATGGTTTTGAATATACTGTATACGTCAGGCCTTTAACCTCAACACCCTTCTCTCCCCTCCCCCCCATTACCTCCATCCCCACTCCACATTATAGTTTTCTGGAGTAAACCTTTTTTCCACAAAGTCTGTGCTTCAACACACTTGCCTGCAGGTATTGTTTACATTTATTTTTCTAATGCACACAACTCGCCTCTCTTCTCATCTTCTTTATATTGATAAAGATTAGCTCCTCGCTCCCTGTCCTCTGCTTAGTAAAACACTGGCACACACACACACACACACACACACACACACACACACACACACACACATATATATATATATATATATATATATATATATATATATATATATATGTATATGTATATATATATATACGTATATATGTATATATATATATATATATATATATATATATATATATATATATATATATATATATATATATATATATATATAGATATATAGATATATATATATATAGATATAGATATATAGATATATATATATATATATATAGATATATATATATATATATATATATATATAGATATATATAGATATATATATATATATATATATATATATATATATATATATATATATATATATATATATATATATACACACTGTGTATATACTGTGTATATATATATATATATATGAGCCGAAACCCGTGGAACATCCACGGAAGGGAGGATGTGGTATAGTACACCGCGATCGACGACACCGGCCCAAATGCATGCTCTGGATTGTCCACACAGTGGACGGCTTGCTTTCGCCTTCGCCTGTCAAATCAGCGGACGGCTTGCTTCGCCTTCACCCAGCCGACGCCAATACGATGGCGCGTGGAACATCCACGGAAGGGAGGATGTGGTGTATGGATAGAGTGTACCATTATGGATGGCATCGGGGATTTGCTTGTCCGAGTAAGAGTTAGGAAGAAAGATGAGAATGAAGAGTGCGTATATGAACAACGATCGCCGACACCGGCACAAATGCATGCTCTGGATTGTCCACTCGGTGGACGGCTTGCTTTCGCCTTCGCCTGTCCAATCAGCGGACGGCTTGCTTCGCCTTCGCCCAGCAGACGCCAATACGATGGCGTCATAAGATGGCGTCGTATCGGCAGTTAATCGGATGCTTTTGGGCCCCAACGTCGGCTAATTCCGATTATTCGAGTATGGCTGTACGTGATAAACAAAGTGCGCGGTTTGTAGATCGTAAATCCATTAGTGCTGTGGGCATTGGGTCACTGGGTGCGGCGTAAAAGGGATAACCAAGTCGAGTCCTTACGCTATATATATATATATATATATATATATATATATATATATATATATATATACAGACTTGGCATTTAATATGGAATATTTCTTTTTTTCTTGACTTCGGTTTACTTTCTTAACTCAGTATATCAATCTAGTGAGTTTATTTTACACTTTGGTGATTTATTTGTTAAAAGAACCATGTCACTGATTGTCTGTCGCAGCAAGAAGTCAACAACAGGATTATATCACAGGTGGTGTGGCAAAATGTACGGACAGGTGTATTTGATGATTGGCTTCACAGTCGGGTATACAAGGGTTGTTGCGTTCTGTATTAGTGGAAAACAACTGCTGCACGTCTCCAAAAGGTATTGCCGCTTCCTGTGGAGATGGTCCGTCAACTCGACAATGCTGTTTGTCATGGAGTGGTGGCTTTCCGAAATTACGGCATGAAACAGCGTGCTTTTGCTCGGCAGTATGGCATCACTCAAGGTCAGGTGTCAAAGATCCTGAAACGAAATGCTCAGAGGGGTGTCCCTACTCCAATACCGAGGTCAGGACGTCCCCGCAGAACCTCAAGGAGGGATGTTCGCCAGCTGCACCGGTTAGTCCGCAATGGCCATACCAAGTCAGCTAATCGGCTTAGGGCTGAGTGGCAGCAACTGACAAATGTGCCTGTATCCAGAAGGCTAGTCAACCAACGACTGGTTCAAGCAGGCTATAGTGCCAGGCGTCCCCTGAGAAAGCCACGCCTGACCAGACAACACTGCTAGCGCCGATTGCAGTGGGCCAGAGAGCACCGTCAATGGCAGCCAGGACACTGGAATCACGTGATCTTCAGTGACGAGTCTAGATTTCTGGTCTATCGTCAAGATGGTCGCGTCCGAGTGTGCAGACAAGTGCATGAAGCCGACAACAAATATTGTATAGTGCCAAGAGTGTAAGCTGGAGGTGGTGGGGTGACCGTTTGGGCTGCTTTTCATGCAGGGGGCAAAACTGACCTGGTTGTTCTGAATGGAAACCTGAACCAGTTCAAGCACAGGGCCATTCTGGAAGAAACATTGCTTCCATTTGCTCATGCAGCCTTTCGAGGAAACTTTGTCTTCCAAGATGACAATGCACGGCCTCATCGTGCTCGCATGATCCAACACTTTCTTGCTGACCGTGGTGTGGAGCATATGGAGTGGCCTGCCATGTCCCCGGATATGAATCCGATAGAGAACTTGTGGGCAGAATTAGCGCGTCAAATCGACCACTTGGACCAGCAGCCGACCTCTGTGCGTGAATTGCAGCAGGCTGTTGTCACTGCATGGCAAGCGATTCCTGTCCAAACCTTGGCAAATCTCGTGAACAGCATGCCTCAACGTGTACGTGCTCTCCTGAATGCTCGTGGGAGTTACACGAAGTACTGAACTGTAATTTTACTGTCAGTAATCCCAGTCGTAATTTAACTTTTGTTTTTGTTATAAAAAAAATTTGGCTAAAGTGCAAAATAAAGAGATACTTCTGGAAAACGTACAGAGGTTTAACACAGTACTGTCCATGAATTGAGTTCGATATCAGTTTACATCACTTTCAAGGATCAATTTATTTGTTTCGAAATGTCAAATGTGGTTTTTGTTTCTTTTAACTTAGGTCACATTAACAAAATCTAGAATAATTTCAACATAATTCCAATGAACTTTTGGTTCTAAGACATCTTGAAAAGTAAGTTCACCCCCACAAAAAAAATATTCCATATTAAATGCCAAGTCTGTATATATTATATATACACTGTATATCCATAATACGACGTTCTTCAGAGGGTATGTTGAGTCAGGTGTATGTGCTAAACTCCTTCGTATATTTTCAAAGAATAAGCCTGTGAACTGGTACGATGGCAGAAAAGGGTTGACTTTTCTCATTATTTAAAACATTTGTTTTCTTGCTTGAAGGAAAAAATCCCCAAGCAAGCAAAGCAAGATAGCAAACATTTGCTATCATGTTCTTCATTTTTTTTTTTTTTTTGTATACAAGATCGAGGCTCGTGTTGGAGCTAACATTCAATACAAAAAACATAAACGGACACATAAAACATAATAAAGGGAGCTGGAGACAAGATTGGGAGAGAAAGGGAAGCACACAAGCACAACAACAGTAGGAAACAGGGACATTGGGAGATCTGTGGAAGGCAGAGGGCTGGGGATGGGGGTTGGAGGGGGGGGGGTGGGGGGTGGGTACACAGTATGGTATCAAACAAATTGACACTACTAGGAATTTCAGGAATGAAGTCTGAGATTGAAGGAGGTGGATTTGGGGTGTATTAACAGGGGTAGAAAGATATTCCCAGATATTCTCTCAAACAACAATCGCAATTAAATAGAAACAAAGAGCCAAGGAATTACTTTTCAGTTTTACATATTTTCTTTTCGTGATGATGGTTATTACGAGGGGAGTTCAAGGTTACCTTGCACATTTTCAGACCAGCTGTTTACGTATGATACAGTCGGACCCCACTATTCGCGGATTCCGTGTACTTGCGGGTGATAAAATGTGACCTGTTTCTCTATTCACGGAAAAGTGTCCTGCAAATCCGCGGTTTCTTTTTCTATACGTGGTCGTGTTCTGGGATTCGCGGTTTTTCAGGGGCGCAAAATTTTTTTTCATGAGCTGTTAGCTTGACATACGGCATTTATAAAACACATTTTTCACCAGCCATGCATAAAGCAGCTGGACACACGCAAAAATACGTCTACGAGCCACGAGCATGACCTGCTTATACATTCACTGCTGTGTGCTTTGCGTTTTCATGGCTTTTGCGGCTGCGAATTTTAGCCGCACTATAAGCGAGCTTCACGGGATATCCCACCAGATGTGTCAACAAGTCAACCCCACAAATTATAGAATGCAAATGCTTCATTAAATCGATTACAGTTTGCAATTTATGGTAAAGCATCATCAGAGCTCTTACACAATGAAAACACTTTGGGGGATGTTCCTTCAGCTATGAAAACATGTCAAACTACGCGAGTTATGGAATGCAAACGCTTCATTAAATCTATTATTGAAATTAGCAGATAGGCTCAATACGGCATCATCCGATAACATCACCCACGAAAAATGTCCAGGGTATTCACCCCTCCCGCAGCTACCCACAATGCTCGCATTCCTACATATATAGACTGTGTCCTCGATCTCGATCATTATTCTCGTCCCTTTGCTTTGACCTGTGGTTTTGCCTCTCTCTGCTCATCGTTCAATCATGGCTACCAAGCGCAAGACCAGTGCTGGAGATGTCGACTATCAAGAGGCAGAAGAGAGTGATGAGTCGAGCCAGAAAGTGGAACTGCTCGACCGGCTTTCGAGAGGAGAGACTGCATTCTCTGTGGGCAGGCATTATGATGTCAACGAATCCACCGTTCGCTACATACGAAAGAACGAGAAGGCGATTTGTGAGAGTATTTCAGCGAGCGCTGTATCGAGTACGAAGGTGTTCACCAATGTCCGGAATGTCCGCATAGAAAGGATGGAGAAGGCTCTCAGCATATGGATTGAGGACAACACGCAGAAGAATATGCCTTTGAGTAGACCTCTCATTCACGAAAAGGCCAAACAAATTTACGATCATCTGTCTGGCGTTGGCGCTGGTGGTGCCAGCATGAGTGATGCGCCGGGCGATGATGGTACAAGCAGTGCGACCTCATTCATTGCAAGCAGGGGATGGTTCCATCGTTTCAAGGCTTGTTCTTGTCACCAAACCAACTCATCCCCCAAGCTTAGTCACAACTCCACACTTTTTTCCAGAGGGTCACTCAAGACGAGCCACAGTCCAGAGGGTCACCTTTCCCCTTGTATAGAGGGACGAGCGTACTCAGTTCCCAGTCAACTGGAATGCGGCCTTCTTTGACCACCAGATTACAGATATCTGTCATTCTCTTCACACCCCAACTTCCCGCTGCCTTCAACATATCTCCCACAACTCCCGCCGTCCCTCCCGCTTTTCTACTCTTCATTGCTTTTATCGCTTCCTCAACTTCCTTCTCAGTTATCTTCTCTGCCGGTCCTAAAACTGGGTTACTCTCTATGTTGCCATCCCATTCATTCTCTGCATTCAACAGCATTTCCACATATCTCTTCCATCTTCCTTTAATTCCATCTGCATCCACAACGATTTGTCCCACTTCATCTTTCAAGCATCTCACCCCCATCACATCGCACCTCTCTTTCGCTATCTGCTTTGCAATCCTGAATACCGCTCTCTGACCCTCTTCCGAATCCAAGCGTTCTTCGAACATTTTCCAACATGCCTCCTGCGCCTTTGCTACCTCTTTCTTTGCAGCCTTCTTGGCTGCCTTATAACTTTCATGCTCTGCCTCTTCTGCCCCCGTACCCTTCACCTTCTGCCACTCCTTGAACTTCTTCCTCTTCTCGTCAATCCTCTTTCCAACTTCATCATCCCACCACCATGTTTCCGAGTGTCTCCACATATCTCACCACGGCTCCCAACAGACTATCTTTCATTAACGTCCAACCACTTTCAAGCTCAACCACATCATCCTCTACCCTACTCAGCCTCTCTTCTAATGCCTCCCTTACTGTCACATCTTTCAACCTTCACACCTTCATTCTCGGTTGGTACTTCACCCACCGAGCTATCCTCGCACCTTTCACCCTATGTCGCAGACAACCAAGTGGTGCTGCGAAACAGCCTCCTCCCCCGGGATCACCTTTGTGTCCCGGAGGTGCCCCCTATCTCGCCTACGCACCATCAGGTAGTCAACGGTTGTCGTAGACCCACCTGACGTGTATGTAACAAGCTTATTATCCGCTTTCTGGAACTGAGTACAGTATTACAAATTAACAAACCAGCTCCATCAGCAAACTCCAAAATCCTTTCACCTTCTCCATTCCTCACACCATATCCGTAACCCCCATGAACTCCCTCAAAACCATCTGTACTCCTTCGCACATGTCCATGTAGGTCTCCTCCTACCACAACAACTTCCTCATCTTTCACGTTTTCCATCAGCTTCTCTATTGCACACCAGAACTTGTCCTTCTATTCATCGCCCCAGCCGACCTGCGGAGCATATCCCGAGATGACATTCACCAAGAGCTTTCCAATCATCATTTTCACCATCATCAACCTTTCACTCACTCTTGTCACACTCACCACAATGTCTACAAACTCCTCAGAAAACAGGACACCAACACCTTGCCACACAAACTTGTATTTCTGTCCCTGCCTACCCTTCACCATTCTCACACCACTTCCCTTCCATCTCGTCTCCTGCACACAACATATGTCCACTCTTCTTCTGACCAATACTTCCACCACTTCTCCTGATCTCCCTGTCATTCTCCCTACATTCTATGTCCCAAACCTCAGAAACCGATCTCCACGTCGGGCATCAGACGTTTCGTCGTCATAAATGGAGTGATTTCCACCCTTGCTTCGACCAGGTTCCCCACCTTGATTTTTGACGAGAGGGGGATGCGGACCCCCATGGGGTACTTCGGGCTGTACCTTCCCCATATGTAATAATTGTAATTGTCATGGTTCCCTTTTTGAGGCAATGTTTTATGGCCGGATACCCTTCCTGATGCCAACCCTTTTAGTCGCCTCCTAAAACACGCAGGGATACGGTGTACCTATTCTAAACCGGGGTATACATCCTCTGTTCATCTCTATTCATAAACATAACATTATATTTTTTTTTGGCAAGGAACGGGCACCCACGTACGGGCATGCCCTAGTATACATAATAAACATAACATCCTCTATTCATCTCTTCTTACCATCAAGACTATTTGTTAGTTTCCAGGTGCTCCGCCACTTTTCCTCTGCCACATTTCGGTGACAAACTACAGCAATTCCCTCCCGAGATAACATTACATCCAAATATTCTATTTTATTATTCAAGTTCTCAGATTTGCCAGATGTTTCCAGTCCCACTCCACATACTTTCACCCAGATGTTATTCTTTTGCAATGACTGAGGACAAATTAGGCGTTAACCTTGAACAATTCTTATGGAACGTGTGGTTTTATTTATTTATTTTTGCAGATATCGACAAGTTTCCTTTGACCAACCTACATAAAGTCCCTGAAGTTTGTAAGTAATTTTGCACTACATTTGCATTTTTCTTTCCAATAAATGTATTGCGCTTTGGCCCTACTTTTTATTTGAGTTCAAAAATCAGAGGAATTCATGGAGTGTTTTTTTTTCTTTCGCTTTGCCAGGTTAATATCTTTGTTGTGTTTGTTTTTTTTTTTCCTTTGTTTTGCCTGGATCCCTTGTAAGCATGCGTTTGGATAAATCTGCGTGAAATAGGCTAAGAATGTGGTATCGTCAATTACAACAGGTGATGATCAAAGTTGCCGATGACGTGTTTACATTGGAATTTTAGAATTTGTTGATTATTTAATTCAATGAATTGTTGCATCAACAGCAAGTATTGTCGGATGAAATTGATTTACAACTGTTTCTAAAACGTTGATGAGATATTTTAATGTAACTGACTTGAACTTGTGCATTTTATTATAAATACGAGCGTGACTTGGCACACTCCGCGCGCCTCACCACACGTCGTTTCAGAGGGGTAGGCATCTTTGACCATTTCGGTGTCTTTTGGGTCTTCATGGTGTTTTGGATCCTCTGGGCCTTTAAGGGTATTTTGGGTCTTTGAGGTGTTTTGGGTCTTCAGGGTCTTTTGTGTCTTTGGTGTCTGCAGAGGCTTTTGAGTCTTAAGGGTCTTTTGTTTCCTCTGGGTCTTTAAGTCTTTGGGGTGTTTTGGTTCTTTGTGATATTTAAGGGTCTTTTGGGTCTAAAGGGTCTTTGGGGGTCTTCAGGGTGTTTTGGGTCTTCGCGGTGTGTTGGGTCTTCGGGGGGTGTTGGGTCTTCGGGGTGTGTTGGGTCTTCGGGGTGTGTTGGGTCTTCGGGGTGTGTTGGGTCTTCGGGGTGTTTTGGGTTTATGGGGTGTTTTGGGTCTTCGGGGTGTTTTGGGTCTTCGGGGTGTTTTGGGTCTTCGGGGGTCTCGGTGGTCTGAAGGGTCTTGGGGGAATTAAAGGGTCGTCAAAGGTCTGAGGATCTCAGCAGTCTTAACGCAATTAAGAGGGTTAATTAAGAGGGTGGTAATTTTATTTGAAGAAGAATGACGTTTTCATCGCATATAAACATGATGACATAACGACATAAATAACGATATACGTTTGCTCTATTATAATAAAGATGTTTACTTAACTAATGGTCGGGCGCTTGTGTTTGTGTGCATGTGTGTAGCATGCAGGAAGCAGGTACTACTGTTGTACTCTCATGATCACAAAGAGTACTCTCACCTTGTCCTCTCCTTAGCTGCTTTCTTGCAGGAGCATTGTGGCCTCCTTGTTGTTATGGATTTGTTGGAACAACAGCAGGTATATTACAATTTGATTGCACCTCATGTTCTATCTCTTCTGAATTGGATATTTTATATATATATATATATATATATATATATATATATATATATATATATATATATATATATATATATATGTGTATGTGTATATATATATATGTATATATATGTATGTGTGTATGTGTATATATATATATGTATATATATGTATGTATATATATGTATATATATATGTGTATATATATATATGTATATATATGTATGTATATATATGTATATATATATATGTATATATATATATGTTTATATATATATATATGTATATATATATATATATATATGTATATATATATATATATATATATATATATATATATATATATATATATATATATATATATATATATATATATATATATATATATATATATATATATATATATATATATACTGTATATATATATATATACTGTATATACATATATATATATATATATATATATATATATATATATATATACATATATATATATATATATATATATATATATATATCTCCATGGTAAGATCTCCAACCTTTAATTGAACAAACAATGACTCAACGTTTCGATTAACAACATGTGACAAAGCCACACGCCTCCGTTAATCTTCCTCAGGAGTGATAAAATCATCTCAACATCCCCTTATATGCAAAGTGGGCGGGGTATATGCAAAGTGGGGTGGGCAAAGCTGGACAGCCAATTAAACCGTATCACACCGCTCTCGTGAACTGAGAACGTTACTGACCAAATTCAAAAATCAACCGCATATTAACGGTTCAAAATAATCCTGTAAGCAATGCTGGATTATAACTCAAGTGTTTAGAAAATCAGGAACAATCATTACATTGTGGCGGACACAAAAGCCCACTGGCGTGGTGACATCATTCCGCGCACCAAGTGGGCGGTGGCCACGCCCGAGGGGTAGGCGTGGCCTCATGATATACACCGGGCGCGCAGCCCGGAGCGCGCCAGTGTTACAGTGAGCTCCTGAAATAAAGACGCTTATAAGTTACCGCTTGTCCGCTTCCTCCTTGCTCGCAAGCAGCGTGCGTAACGCCGCGCTTTACTGGTGACCCCCTTGACGTTGGATCTGCCGGAGCGATCCTTCCACACGCGACGCCATTGCCATGGCCAACTTCATCAAACTTCCCGAATTTTGGGAGGCTCAGGCCGAAGTCTGGTTCGTCCAGGCCGAAGCCCAATTTCAGCTTCGGCGCCTCACCGGCGATGACACGCGCTATTGCCACGTCGTCGCCTCCCTCGGGCCCGGCACGGCCGCTCGAGTTGTGTCCGTCCTTCGCCACCCACCGGACGGCCACAAGTACGAGGCACTCAAGCGGCTACTCCTAGCCACGTTCGGCCTCACGGACGACGCACGGGCCGACCGCCTCCTGGATCTCCCCGAGCTCGGTGACACGCGCCCGTCGGTCCGAATGGACCATATGCTGTCACTGTTGGGCGACGAAGCCCCCGGTTCTCTATTCCGGGCGCTTTTCCGTCGCCAACTTCCAGCGCAGGTTCGCCTCGCGTTGGCCGGGACCGGGCTAACGGAACCCCGAGCATTGGCAGCCGAGGCGGACAAGTACTTCGCCGCTTCGGACACGCGGGCGAGAGTCGGCGTGGCCGTCACGGCCCTCGTGGCTGATGCTGCTGATGCTGCTGCTGATGCTGCTGATCCACAGCATCAGCTTATACAGCATACGCAGCATGCTGATACGCACCTCGTGACCGCCGCCACGCCCCGCCCACCGCCGCGGCGAAAACCGCCACCGCGGGGAAACCTGCCAACTCCACCGGCCTGGCGGAGCCAGCAGCGCTCCTCCAGCTCCACCACCTGGTGCTGGTTCCACGCCAAGTTCGGCCACGAAGCTCGGCAGTGTCATCCGCCATGCTCCTTCAACAGGTCGGGAAACGCCTGGGCCGGCGCTCAATAGTGGCGATGAGCGCCGGCCGTTCGAGCAGCCTGCTGTTCATAACGGACACCTTCTCCGGGCGCCGTTACCTGTGCGACACGGGAGCGCAGGTGAGTGTCGTTCCCGCCGGCACGTCAGACAAGCACGCCGCGGGTGGGGGCCCCGCGCTGCTTGCCGCGAACGGGACGCCCATCCGTACGTACGGAAAACGCTGCCTCTCTCTGCGGTTCGGAGGGCAGGTTTTCCGATGGACGTTTGTCACCGCCGACGTGCCCATGGCACTGCTTGGCGCGGACTTCCTGTGCGCTAATGGGCTCCTGGTCGACGTCAAGCGCAGACGTCTTGCCCAGGCCGAGACGTTCAGCTCGCTCGCTTGTACGTTGCCCAGCTCAACGAGCGGCTTGCCAAGCGGCTTGCCGAACGGTTCGGTTCCGGCCACGTTGGTCTGTACGCTTCCGGCAGCGGACGCATTCACCCGCCTCCTCGCCGGCTTCCCGGCCCTCACGCGGCCCACCTTCTCGGCGGGGGCCGTCAAGCACGGGGTGGCCCATCACATCCCCACCGTCGGGCCACCGGTCTACGCCCGGGCACGCCGCCTCGAGCCGACGAAGCTGGCGGTGGCAAAAGCGGTGTTCGCTACCCTGGAGCGACTCGGCATCGTTCGGCGCTCAGAGAGCGCTTGGGCGTCGCCGCTGCACATCATGCCGAAGCCCGGCGGGGGATGGCGACCGTGCGGGGACTATCGCCGTCTCAATGACGCCACGACTCCCGACCGCTACCCCGTCCCCCACATTCAGGACTTTTCCACCCGTTTGGCGGGCATGTCCTTCTTCTCGAAGGTGGACCTCATACGCAGCTACCATCAGGTCCCCGTCAGGCCGGAGGACGTCCTGAAGACGGCGGTCATCACGCCATTCGGACTCTTCGAGTTCCTGCGCATGCCCTTCGGTCTGAAGAATGCGGCTCAGGCATTCCAGCGACTGATGGACAGCGTCCTGCGTGACTTGGATTTTGTCTACGTCTACCTGGACGATATCCTCGTCGCCAGCGCGTCCCGCGAAGAGCACCTACGCCACCTCCGCACGCTCTTCGAACGCCTGGGCCAGCATGGCCTGATTGTGAACCCCGCAAAGTGCCGGTTCGGCGCCACCATAATCGATTTTCCCCTGCGGGCGGACCCCCGGCACCGCCCAGCCCCGCCGCCACGCCGCCCCCCGGTCCTGCACCCATCCCAGGGGCAGCCAGGGGCATCCCACCTGGCATCCCTGCACCCCGGACGCTGCCGATCGCCAGGGGGTGCTTCGGCCGGGTCATTCGTCGGCCCCGCAAACTGGCCCTCCAGGTGCGCGGGAATTCTGGGGGGGCGCGTGTTTTGGACACAAAAGCCCACTGGCGTGGTGACATCATTCCGCGCACCAAGTGGGCGGTGGCCACGCCCGAGGGGTAGGCGTGGCCTCATGATATACACCGGGCGCGCAGCCCGGAGCGCGCCAGTGTTACAGTGAGCTCCTGAAATAAAGACGCTTATAAGTTACCGCTTGTCCGCTTCCTCCTTGCTCGCAAGCAGCGCGCGTAACGCCGCGCTTTAACATTTAATTAAAAGTTAAACTTGCAAACAATTAAATTGTAAATTAAATTAAAACTGTAAATATATTAAAGCAAAAATTTTTAAGATAAAATAAAATTGCCATAATATCAAGATCATCACATGTGGCCCTATGCGGTAAAGGGGAATGCGGGATGGGGGGGGGGGATTATAGGGGGGGGATAAAATGGGGGGGGAACCGGAGGGGGGTTGGAAGCGGGGGGGAGGGGTTTGGGAGAGGGGTGGTTTGGGGGAGGGGGCAAATTATCCGAATAAAAACCTTGTGTGACATATTATGTGGACTCGTTGTTCAAAGTACGGAATGCCTGCTTCGTTCACACAAGAGTGGGTCAAACGCTACCGGTAAGTCAACTACCTCTTGTGTGATCGAGGTAACAGTTTCTTCTGTGTGCCAAGCCTCCAAAACACGTCTTCTGTTTCTGTTGGGTGTGAAACCCAAAATATTAACCTTATCCCATAAAGGTGTGTGGCCTTCCTTAAGGCCGTGTTTGGCAATAGCAGATCTGCTGGGATAATTACATTCAAATGCTTTTTGGTGTTCAGCAATACGTTGACCTAAGGTCCTCCCGGTTTCACCCACATACTCAGCTCCACAACCACAGGGCACTACCTATACCACCCCTGACCTATCCTTCCTCGGAAGCTTGTCCTTGACCCTCATAAGGGCTTGGCGAAGGGTGAGGGTGAAGCGAAGTGTGAAGCCCTTATGAGGGTCAAGGACAAGCTTCCGAGGAAGGATAGGTCAGGGGTGGTATACGTAGTGCCCTGTGGTTGTGGAGCTGAGTATGTGGGTGAAACCGGGAGGACGTTAGGTCAACGTATTGCTGAACACCAAAAAGCATTTGAATGTAATTATCCCAGCAGATCTGCTATTGCCAAACACGGCCTTAAGGAATTGTGTTTTGGGATAGGGTAAACACACCTTTATGGGATAGGGTTAATATTTTGGGTTCCACACCCAACAGAAACAGAAGACGTGTTTTGGAGGCTTGGCACACAGAAGAAACTGTTACCTCGATCACAGAAGAGGTAGTTGACTTACCGGTAGCGTTTGACCCACTCTTGTGTAAACGAAGCAGGCATTCTGTACTTTGAACAACGAGTCCACATAATATGTCACACAAGGTTTTTATTCGGATAATTTGCCCCCTCCCCCCTCCCTCCAAACCACCCCTCTCCCAACCCCCCCCCCCCGCTTCCAACCCCCCTCTGGTCCCCCCCCCCCCCCATTTTATCCCCCCCCTATGACACCCCCCCGTCCCGCATTCCCCTTTACCGCATAGGGCCACATGTGATGATCTTGATATTATGGCAATTTTATTTTATCTTAAAAATTTTTGCTTTAATATATTTACGGTTTTAATTTAATTTACAATTTAATTGTTTCCAAGTTTAACTTTTAATTAAATGTAATAATTGTTCCTGATTTTCTAAACACTTGAGTTATAATCCAGCATTGCTTACAGGATTATTTTGAACCGTTAATATGCGGTTGATTTTTGAATTTGGTCAGTAACGTTTCCGTTCACGAGAGCGGTGTGATACGGTTTAATTGGCTGTCCAGCTTTGCCCACCCCACTTTGCATATACCTCACCCACTTTGCATATAAGGGGATGTTGAGATGATTTTATCACTCTTGAGGAAGATTAACGGAGGCATGTGGCTTTGTCACATGTTGTGAATCGAAACGTTCAGTCATTGTTTGTTCAATTAAAGGTTGGAGATCTCTTACCATGGAGTCATTTGGATATACTCCCAACCGCAAATCTTTGCATATATATATATATATATATATATATATATATACAGGGTGAATCACATACGTCGTACTATTTTGTTTTTGAATAACTCTGTGTTGCGTGAACCGATTTACTTTTAATTTGCAGCACTTATAGACAAATGTTTCCCATTTATTATGTGAAAATTTCATTAAAAAATAATTGATTCAAATTTAGTTGTGGGTCTCGATATGGCGGCCGTCATTTTCGATCACTCGGTACAGTCTCTGCTTGTATTCGAGCATGGTTTTCTGCCGCATTTCATCAGTGATCTCCCAGAAGGAATCATGAACATCGCCCCTTTCCATCAGACTTGTGTGCCATCGCAGAATTGATGCATTGCTTGGCAGCACCCAGCTTCGACCAAACTCTGTTCGAAGACGTCGTTTCGCTTTGATTAAGCTTTTTGTGGCCTCATACCAGGTTGCAGCTTTTGCGCGCTCCTGACTGTTGTAACTTGCCATTCTTGCTGATTTTTTCTTTACATTATGCTGCTAAAAAGTCTAAAGCTGACTCTAAGACCGGTTCCATAATTATCAACGTTTAAGGGCAATTTAATCCACATGTTAATCGACATGTCATGTCATGGCAAGAGGTCAGGCTGTTTCCCATCATCAAAATGACGGCCGCCATATCGAGACCAATAACTAAATTTGTATCAATTATTTTTTATGAAATTTTCACAAAATAAATGGGGAACATTTGTCTATAAGTGCTGCAAATTACAAGTAAATCGGTTCACGCAACACAGAGTTATTCAAAAACAAAATAGTACATCGTATGTGAATCACCCTGTATATATACAGTCACGTGAAAAAGTAAGTACACCCCATGTAAAGTTTTAACTTTTTCAACATATTTCAACATACAGCTATTTGATCTTTATTTCAACAATATTGATCGATCAAGGTGATATAATACAACAAATATCATGAAACATTTACATTTTGTAGTCCATTGTATAATTTAAATAAACATAAATGCAAATTTCGCATGTGGAAAAAGTAAGTACACCCTTGGCTCGAATAGGTGGTATTGCCCCCTTTGGCAGAAACAACCTCAAGTAGGCGTTTCTTATAACTGTCTACCAGTCTCTGACATCGACTGGGAGAAATTTTTGCCCACTCCTCCATGCAGAATTCTTTCAGCTGTGCGATGTTTGAGGGGTTTCTTGCATGCACAGCTCGTTTCAAATCCCCCCAACATGGGGCCTTTGAGGGGCCTCTCACTCACTCACCGCAGGCAGGTTGGTGGTCTTTCCGTCTTCTACCGACTCCTCTCTGGCCTTGCCCCCCCAGCTCTCTCTGGGCTCTGTCCCGCAAATATTCCTACAGGTCGCACAAGATCTGCCTGCAACCCTCTTTTGGTTAAACTGCCAAAATCAAGACTCTCTGCTCACCTTCACTCCTTCATTCCTCTTTTCTCCCGCCTCTGGAACAAACTCCTCACTCTCTTCAATCCCACTCCACCCTCCAAGTCTTTAAAACAGCTGTTCACCACCATCTCTTATCTTCCCCCATCCAAAACCTTGATCTTTTCTACCCCCGCTAATTTCACCCCAATTCCCCTTTTTGAAATACCAACTTCTGTCCTGGAAGTCCTTGGTGTCCTTGTGCTTTATACTTCTTCCCCCCCCCCCCCCCCCCACTTCCCATGCCTCCTCCCCCCGGGCCCTCTCCCTTCCACACATCTCCCTGCTCTCGGATGTTGTGTTTGTGTGCTTCCCCGTTTCTCCCCATCTTGTCTTCCGCTCCCTCTTTTTGTGTATTTTGTTTGTCTGGTCGATTTGTTTGTGAAGTAAATGTTAGCTCTTTCACGAGCCTCGATTCAGTATACAAAAAACAAACAAAAAAAAAAAAACATCTCGATGGGATTTAGATCCGGGCTTTGACTTGGCCATTCCAGAACCCTCCATTTCTTTCTTTTCAGCCATTCCTTGGTTGGTTTACTGGTATGTTTAGGGTCATTGTCATGTTGCAAGGTTCACCTTCGGTTGAGCTTCAACTTTCCGATAGATGGCCTCACATTATCCTCAAGCACCCTCTGTTACAATGAAGAATTCATAGTGGATTATATGATGGTGAGCTGCCCAGACCCTGATGCAGCAAAGCTGCCCCAAACCATAATATTTCCACCACCATGCTTTACAGTTGGTATCAGGTTCTTGTTGTCAAATGCTGTCTTTGGTTTTCGCCAAACATGTCTTCTGGTACTGTGGCCAAATAGCTCTACCTTTGACTCATCTATCCAGAGCACATTGTTCCAGATGTGCTGGTCTTTGCCTACGTGTTCATTGGCAAACTTTAGTCTTGCCCTGATGTTCTTTCTGGACAGCAACGTTTTCCCTCCTGGCACACCTCCCATGTAGATCAAATTTGTGCAGCCTCTTTCTAATGGTAGACTCGTGCACTTTGACATCAACAGTGGCAAGAGCTACCTGTCGGTCCCGTGATAAAAATTCTGGGGATCTTAGAGACTTCTTTCAGCATCTTGCAGTCTGCTCTCGGGCTGAACATGCTGGGGCGGCCTGGCCTGAACAAGTTGGCAGTTGTTTGGAATCTTCTCCACTTGTAGATGATCTTCCGGACAGTCGAATGATTGATTTCAAATTGTTTGGAGATCTTTTTAAATCCCTTCCCGGACTCATAGGCATCTATAACCTTCTTTCTGAAGGCCTCAGAGAGCTCTTTTGATCTAGGCATGGTGATGCCGCACACTTCAACAACAAAGAGCAAACCAAACTAAATGTCTGAGGTTTAAATAAGACAGGTTCCTCCAAGATCCTCTCTTATGATGTTTTAATCATTTGCACCTGAGCTGGTGCACCTGATTCTAATTTTAGGTATTTGAAGTAGTGATAAATGTAGGGGTGTACTTACTTTTTCCACATGCGAAATTTGCATTTATGTTTATTTAAATTATACAATGGACTACAAAATGTAAATGTTTCATGATATTTGTTATATTATATCACCTTTATCTAACAATATTGTTGAAATGAAGATCAAATAGCTGTATGTTGAAATATGTTGAAAAAGTAAAAACTTTACATGGGGTGTACTTACTTTTTCATGTGACTGTATATATATATATATATATATATATATATATATAAAATATAATATTATATATTATATATTATATATTATATATTATATTATATTATATATTATATATTATATATTTATATTGGACATTTCAGTGTATTATATTTATATATATGTATTTTTTATATATACAGTATATATATATATATATGTATTTTTTATATTTATATATATGTATTTTTTATATTTATATATCTGTATTTTTTATATTTATATATATGTATTTTTTATATTTATATATATGTATTTTTTATATTTATATATATGTATTTTATATATATATATATACTGTATATGTTTGTGTATATATATATATATATATATACATATATATATATATATATATATATATATATATATATATATATATGTATATATATATATATATATATATATATATATATATATATATATATATATATATATATATATATATATACATACACACACACACAGACTTGGCATTTAATATGGAATTTTTTTTTTTCCTTGACTTGGGTTTACTTTCTTCACTCAGTATATCAATCTGGTGAGTTTCTTTTACACTTTGGTGATTTATTTGTTAAAAGAACCATGTCACTGATTGTCTGTCGCAGCAAGAAGTCAACAATAGGATTATATCACAGGTGGCGTGGCAAAATGTACGGACAGGTGCATTTGATGATTGGCTTCACAGTCGGGTATACAAGGGTTGTTGCGTTCTGTATTAGTGGAAAACAACTGCTGCACGTCTCCAAAAGTTATTGCCGCTTCCTCTGGAGATGGTCCGTCAACTCGACAATGCTGTTTGTCATGGACTGGTGGCTTTACGAAATTACGGCATGAAACAGCGTGCTATTGCTCGGCAGTATGGCATCACTCAAGGTCAGGTGTCGAAGATCCTGAAACGAAATGCTCAGAGAAGTGTCCCTACTCCAATACCGAGGCCAGGACGTCCCCGCAGAACCACAAGGAGGGATGATCGCCACCTGCACCGGTTAGTCCGCAATGGCCGTACCAAGTAAGCTAATCGGCTTAGGGCTGAGTGGCAGCAACTGACAAATGTGCCTGTATCCAGAAGGCTAGTCAACCAACGACTGGTTCAAGCAGGCTATCGTGCCAGGCATCCCCTGAGAAAGCCACGTCTGACCAGACAACACCGCCAGTGCCGATTGCAGTGGGCCAGAGAGCACCGTCAATGGCAGCCAGGACACTGGAATCACGTGATCTTCAGTGACGAGTCTATATTTCTGGTCTATCGTCAAGATGGCCGCGTCCGAGTGCGCAGACAAGTGCATGAAGCCTACAACAAAGATTGTATAGTGCCAAGAGTCCAAGCTGGAGGTGGTGGGGTGACCGTTTGGGCTGCTTTTCATGCAGGGGGAAAAACTGACATGGTTGTTCTGAATGGAAACCTGAACCAGTTCAAGTACAGGGCCATTCTGGAAGAAACATTGCTTCCATTTGCTCGTGCAGCCTTTCGAGGAAACTTTGTCATCCAAGATGATAATGCACGGCCTCATCGTGCTCGCATGATCCAACAGTTTCTGGCTGACCATGGTGTAGAGCATATGGAGTGGCCTGCCATTTCCCCGGATATGAATCCGATAGAGAACTTGTGGGCAGAATTAACACGTCAAATCGACCACTTGGACCAGCAGCCGACCTCTGTGCGTGAATTGCAGCAGGCTATTGTCACTGCATGGCAAGCGATTCCTGTCCAAACCTTGGCAAATCTCGTGAACAGCATGCCTCAACGTGTACGTGCTCTGCTGAATGCTCGTGGGGGTTACACGAAGTACTGAACAGTCATTTTACTGTCCGTAATCCCAGTCATAATATAACTTTTGTTTTTGTTAAAAAAAAATTTGGCTAATGTGCAAAATAAAGAGATACTTCTGGAAAACGTACAGAAGTTTAACACAGTACTGTCCATGAATTGAGTTCGATATCAGTTTACATCACTTTCAAGGATCAATTTATTTGTTAAGAAATACCAAATGTGTTTCTTGTTTCTTTTAAAGGTCACATTAACAAAAGCTAGAATAATTTCAACATAATTCCAATGAACTTTTGGTTCTAAGACAACTTGAAAAGTAAGTTCACCCCCACAAAAAAAATATTCCATATTAAATGCCAAGTCTGTATATATATATATATATATATATGTATATATATATGTATATATATATATATATATATATATATATATATATATATATATACACACACACACACACGAGGGGCAGTCAATAAAACCACCGTTTAGAGGCCATTTTTCCCCGCAAAGCGGGGGTTGGCCTTTTCGGGGACCGTGGTTGTTGTTGTTTTTTTGGTCCCCTTTTTGAAGCAATGTTTTACGGCCGGATGCCCTTCCTGCCGCCAACCCTGTTTGTCGCCTTTTTACGATAAACAGGGAATTACCTGTGTACTGGTACTCAATTTGCCGACCTCTGAAGGATGACAGGCTGAGTCAACCCCCCTGGCGTTAATTCAGCGATTGACCTGGATTCGAACCCAGGATCCTTGGATCCTAAGCTGGCACCCTATCTGCTAGCCCAACACCAGGGACTTAAGTAACCTTAAAGCAGACAGTCATAAGCAGTCAGTCATAAGCAGTCAATAAGTAACCTTAAAATATTTTTCATAACTTGTTTATTGCATGTACATGTGTAACACTGTTATTTT